>NC_135832.1:4437488-4657488 GCF_964213995.1 Mustelus asterias | reverse complement strand
GGGAGAGCTCTCCTGACACAGGAGTGTGTATGAGAGAGAGAGAGGGGGTTGGAGAGACGTCCCCAGATATAGGAGTGTATGTGTGTGTGAGAGAGGGGATTAGTGAGACTCCCCAGATACAGGAGTGAGTGTGAGAGAGAGAGAGAGAGGTTTAGAGAGACCTCCACAGATAGAGGAGTTGGAGTGTGTGTGTGACACAGAGAGAGAGAGAGAGACCACCCCAGAGACAGTTGTGCATGTGAGAGAGAGGGAGAGAGGGACCTGCCCAGATACAGCAGTGTGTGTGTGTGTGTGAGAGAGAGTGTGTTAGAGAAATCTCCCCAGATTCAGGAGTGTGTGTGAGAGAGACAGAGATTTAGAGAGACGTCCCCAGATACATGAGTGTGTGTGTGTGTGAGAGAGAGAGGGTCAGAGAGACCTCCCCAGATACAGGAGTGTGTGTGAGAGAGAGCGAGAGAGAGGGTTAGGGAGACGTCCCCAGATACAGGAGTGTGTGAAGGAGAGAGAGAGTTAGAGAGACATCCTCAGATACAGGAGTGTGTGAGTCTCTGAGCGAGAGGGTTAGAGAGACCTCGCCAGATACAGGAGTGTGTGGGTGAGAGAGAGAGAGAGAGAGGGTTAGAGAGACGTCCCCAGATTCGAGAGTGTGTGTGAGAGAGAGAGAGATTGTTAGAGAGACCTCCCCAGATACAGGATTGTGTGTGTGAGAGAGAGAGAGAGAGGGTTAGAGAGACTTCCCCAGATACAGGAGTGTGTGTGTGGGAGAGAGAGAGAGGGTTAGAGAGACCCCCCAGATACAAGAGTGTGTGTGTGTGTGAGAGAGAGAGGGATATTGGTAGGGGGATTGAATTTAGGAGTCGTAGCGTTATGTTGCAACTGTACACAACTCTGGTGCGGCCGCACTTGGAGTACTGTGTGCAGTTCTGGTCCCCACATTACAGGAAGGATGTGGAGGCTTTGGAGAGGGTGCAGAGGAGGTTTACCAGGATGTTGCCTGGTATGGAGGGGAGATCCTATGAGGAGAGGCTGAGGGATTTGGGATTGTTTTCGCTGGAAAGGCGGCGGCTAAGAGGGGATCTTATTGAAACATATAAGATGATTAGAGGTTTAGATAGGGTGGATAGTGATAGCCTTTTTCCTCTGATGGAGAAATCCAGCACGAGGGGGCATGGCTTTAAATTGAGGGGGGGTAGTTATAGAACCGATGTCAGGGGTAGGTTCTTTACCCAGAGGGTGGTGAGGGATTGGAATGCCCTGCCAGCATCAGTAGTAAATGCGCCTAGTTTGGGGGCGTTTAAGAGATCCGTAGATAGGTTCATGGACGAAAAGAAATTGGTTTAGGTTGGAGGGTCACAGTTTTTTTTTTTTTTTTAACTGGTCGGTGCAACATCGTGGGCCGAAGGGCCTGTTCTGCGCTGTAATGTTCTATGTTCTATGTTCTATGTTCTATAGAGGGACGTCCCCAGATACCGGAGTGTGTGTGGGTGTGTGTGAGAGAGAGAGAGAGAGAGAGAGACCTCCCCAGATACGGGAGTGTGTGTGAGAGAGAGAGCGTTAGAGAGACTTCTCCACATACAGGAGTGTGTTTGAGAGAGAGAGGGTTAGAGACACCTCCCCAGATACTGGAGTGTGTGTGAGAAAGAGAGGGTTAGCGAGACCTTCCCAGATACAGGACTGTGTGTGTGAGAGAGAGAGAGGGTTAGAGAGACGTACTCAGATACAGCAGTGTATGTGTGTGAGACAGAGAGGGTTAGACAGACCTCCCCAGACACAGGAGTGTGAGGGAAAGAGAGAGAGGGTTGGCGAGACGTCCCGAGATACAGGAGTGTGTGTGTGTGAGAGCGAGGGTTAGAGAGACCTCCCCAGATACAGGAGTGTGTGTGAGAGAGAGAGGGTTAGAGAGACCTCTCAGATACAGGAGTGTGTGAGAGAGAGGGTTAGAGAGAACTCCCCAGATACAGGGGTGAGTGTGGGAGAGAGAGAGAGAGGGTTAGAGAGACCTCCCCAGATACAGGAGTGGGTGTGTGTGTGTGACAGAGAGAGAGAGAGAGAGAGAGAGAGAGAGACCTCCCCAGATACAGGAGTGTGTGTGAGAGAGAGGGAGGGTTAGAGAGACCGCCCCAGATACAGGAGTGTGTGTGTGTGAGAGAGAGAGGGTTAGAGAGACATCCCCAGATACGGGAGTGAGTGTGTGTGTGTGAGAGAGAGAGCGTTGGAGAGATATCCCCAGATACAGGACTGTGTGAGTGTCTGAGACAGAGGGTTAGAGAGACCTCCCCAGATACAGGAGTGTGCGTGTGTGAGAGAGAGAGGGTAAGAGAGACCTCGCCAGATACAGGAGTGAGAGTGTGTGTGAGAGAGAGAGGGTTAGTGAGACCTCCCCAGATCCAGGAGTGTGTGTCTGTGTGTGTGTGTGTGTGTGTGTGTGTGTGTGTGTGTGTGTGTGCGTGTGTGTGTGTGTGTCTGTGTGTGTGTGTGTGTGTGTGTGTGTGGGTATGTGTGTGTGTGTGTGTGTGTGTGTGTGTGTGTGTGTGTGAGAGAGAGAGAGAGAGAGAGAGAGAGAGAGAGTCCTCCACAGGTACAGGAGTGTGTGTGAGATAGAGAGAGGGTTAAAGAGGCCTCCCCCGACACAGAGGTGTGTGTGAGAGAGAGAGAGAAACCTCCCCAGATACAGGAGTGTGCGTGAGAGAGAGAGAGGGTTAGAGAGACCTCCCCAGATACAGGAGTGTGTGTGTGTGTGGGTGTGTGAGAGAGAGAGGGTTAGAGAGACCTCCCCATATACAGGAGTGTGTTTGAGAGAGAGAGAGGGTTAGAGACACCTCCCCAGATACAGGAGTGTCTGTGAGAAAGAGAGGGTTAGCGAGACCTTCCCAGATACAGGAGTGTGTGTGTGAGAGAGAGAGAGGGTTAGAGAGACGTACTCAGATACAGCAGTGTGTGTGTGTGAGACAGAGAGGGTTCGACAGACCTCCCCAGACACAGGAGTGTGTGTGAAAGAGAGAGAGGGTTGGAGAGACGTCCCGAGATACAGGAGTGTGTGTGTGTGAGAGCGAGGGTTAGAGAGACCTCCCCAGATACAGGAGTGTGTGTGAGAGAAAGAGGGTTAGAGAGACCTCTCAGATACAGGAGTGTGTGAGAGAGAGGGTTAGAGAGAACTCCCCAGATACAGGGGTGAGTGTGGGAGAGAGAGAGAGAGGGTTAGAGAGACCTCCCCAGATACAGGAGTGTGTGTGTGAGAGGGGGGAGGGGGTAAGAGAGACCTCCCCAGATACAGGAGTGTGTGTGAGATAGAGAGGGTTAGAGAGACCCCCCCAGATACTGGAGTGTGTGTGTGAGAGAGAGAGAGAGGGTTAGAGAGACCTCCCCAGTTACAGTATTGTGTGTGAAAGAGACAGACGGTTAGAGAGACCTCCCCAGATACAGGAAATAGTGTGACAGAGAAAGAGAGAGGGTTAGAGAGACCTCCAGATACAGGAGTGTGTTTGTGTGAGAGAGGGGGTTAGAGAGACCTCCCCAGATACAGGAGTGTGTGTGTGTGTGAGAGAGACAGAGAGATAGACGCCTCCCCAGATACAGGAGTGTGTGTGAGAGAGAGAGAGTGTTAGAGAGACCACCCCAGATACAGGAGTGTGTGAGAGAGAGAGTGAGAGTGTTAGAGAGACCGTCCTAGATACAGGAGTGTATGTGTGAGGGAGAGAGTGACCTCCCCAGATACAGGATTGTGTATGTGAGAGAGAGAGGGTTAGAGAGACCTCCCCAGATACAGGAGTGTGTGTGAGAGAGAGCGAGAGAGAGGGTTAGGGAGACGTCCCCAGATACAGGAGTGTGTGAAGGAGAGAGAGAGTTAGAGACACGTCCTCAGATACAGGAGTGCGTGAGTCTCTGAGCGAGAGGGTTAGAGAGACCTCCCCAGATACAGGAGTGTGTGGGTGAGAGAGAGAGAGAGAGAGGGTTAGAGAGACGTCCCCAGATTCGAGAGTGTGCGTGTGAGAGAGAGAGATTGTTAGAGAGACCTCCCCAGATACAGGATTGTGTGAGAGAGAGAGAGAGAGAGAGGGTTAGAGAGACCTCCCCAGAGACAGGAGTGTGTGTGTGGGAGAGAGAGAGAGGGTTAGAGAGACCTCCCCAGGTACAAGAGAGTGTGTGTGTGAGAGAGAGAGAGGGATAGAGGGACGTCCCCAGACACCGGAGTGTGTGTGGGTGTGTGAGAGAGAGAGAGAGAGAGAGAGAGACCTCCCCAGATACAGGAGTGTGTGTGAGAGAGAGAGGGTTAGAGAGACTTCCCCATATACAGGAGTGTGTGTGAGAAAGAGAGGGTTAGCGAGACCTTCCCAGATACAGGAGTGTGTGTGTGAGAGAGAGAGAGGGTTAGAGAGACGTACTCAGATACAGCAGTGTGTGTGTGTGTGAGATACAGAGAGGGTTAGACAGACCTCCCCAGACACAGGAGTGTGAGGGAAAGAGAGAGAGGGTTGGAGAGACGTCCCGAGATACAGGAGTGTGTGTGTGTGAGAGCGAGGGTTAGAGAGACCTCCCCAGATACAGGTGTGTGTGTGAGAGAGAGAGGGTTAGAGAGACCTCTCAGATACAAGAGTCTGTGAGAGAAAGGGTTAGAGAGAACTCCCCAGATACAGGGGTGAGTGTGGGAGAGAGAGAGAGAGGGTTAGAGCGACCTTCCCAGATACAGGAGTGGGTGTGTGTGTGTGACAGAGAGAGAGAGAGAGAGAGAGAGAGAGAGAGAGAGAGAGAGAGACCTCCCCAGATACAGGAGTGTGTGTGTGAGAGAGAGAGGGTTAGAGAGACCTCCCCAGATACAGGAGTGTGTGAGTGAGAGAGAGAGAGGGTTAGAGAGACCTCTCCAAATACAGGAGTGTGTTTCTGAGAGAGAGAGAGAGGGTTAGAGAGACCTCCCCAGATACAGGAGTGTGTGTGTGTGAGAGGGGTGGGTGGGTAAGAGAGACCTCCCCAGATACAGGAGTGTGTGTGAGATAGAGAGGGTTAGAGAGACCCCCCCAGATACAGGAGTGTGTGGGAGAGAGAGAGAGAGGGTTAGAGAGACTTCCCCAGATACAGTATTGTGTGTGAAAGAGACAGACGGTTAGAGAGACCTCCCCAGATACAGGAAATAGTGTGACAGAGAAAGAGAGAGGGTTAGAGAGACCTCCAGATACAGGGGTGTGTTTGTGTGAGAGAGGGGGTTAGAGAGACCCCCCCAGATACAGGAGTGTGTGTGTGTGTGAGAGGCAGAGAGAGAGACGCCTCCCCAGATACAGGAGTGTGTGAGAGAGAGAGTGAGAGTGTTAGAGAGACCGTCCTAGATACAGGAGTGTGTGTGTGAGGGAGAGAGTGACCTCCCCAGATACAGGATTGTGTATGTGAGAGAGAGAGGGTTAGAGAGACCTCCCCAGATACAGGATCGTGTGTGTTTGTGAGAGAGAGAGAGGGTTTGAGAGACCACCCCAGAGACAGTTGTGCATGTGAGAGAGAGGGAGAGAGTGACCTCCTCAGATACAGGAGTGTGTGTGTGTGAGAGAGAGAGAGGGTCAGAGAGACCTCCCCAGATACAGGAGTGTGTGTGAGAGAGAGCGAGAGAGAGGGTTCGGGAGACGTCCCCAGATACAGGAGTGTGTGAAGGAGAGAGAGAGTTAGAGAGACGTCCTCAGATACAGGAGTGTGTGAGTCTCTGAGCGAGAGGGTTGGAGAGACCTCACCAGATACAAGTGTGTGTGTGTGAGAGAGTGTGAAGTTTAGAGGGACGTCACCAGATACTGGAGTTTGTGTGTGTGAGAGAGAGAGGGTTAGAGAGACCTCCCCAGACACATGAGTGTGTGTGAGAGAGAGAGGGGGTTAGAGAGACCTCCCCAGACACAGGAGTGTGTGTGTGAGAGAGAGAGGGTTACAGAGACGTCCCCAGATACAGGAGTGTGTACGTGAGAGAGACAGAGGGTTAGAGAGACGTCCCCAGATAGAGGGGTGTGTGTGTGAGAGAGAGGGTTAGAGAGACCTCCCCAGATACAGGAGTGTGTGTGTGTGTGTGTGAGAGAGGGAGGGTTAGAGAGACCTCCCCAGATACAGGAGTGTGTGTGAGAGAGAGAGGGTTAGAGAGACCTCCCCAGATACAGGAGTGGGTGTGTGTGACAGAGAGAGAGAGAGAGAGAGAGAGAGAGTGAGAGAGAGACCTCCCCAGATACAGGAGTGTGTGTGAGAGAGAGAGAGGGTTAGAGAGACCTCCCCAGATACAGGAGTGTGTGTGTGTGAGAGAGAGCGGGTTAGAGAGACCTCTCCAAATACAGGAGTGTGTTTCTGAGAGGGAGAGAGAGGGTTAGAGAGACCTCCCCAGATACAGGAGTGTGTGTGTGTGAGAGGGGGGGTAAGAGAGACCTCCCCAGATACAGGAGTCTGTGTGAGGTAGAGAGGGTTAGAGAGACCCCCCCAGATACAGGAGTGTGTGTGTGTGTGTGAGAGAGAGAGAGAGGGTTAGTGAGAACTCCCCAGATACAGTATTGTGTGTGAAAGAGACAGACGGTTAGAGAGACCTCCCCAGATACAGGAAATAGTGTGACAGAGAAAGAGAGAGGGTTAGAGAGATCTCCAGATACAGGAGTGTGTTTGTGTGAGAGAGGGGGTAAGAGAGACCTCCCCAGATACAGGAGTGTGTGTGTGTGAGAGAGACAGAGAGAGAGACGCCTCCCCAGATACGGGAGTGTGTGAGAGAGAGAGAGTGTTAGAGAGACCACCCCAGATATCGGAGTGTGTGAGAGAGATAGTGAGAGTGTTAGATAGACCGTCCTAGATACAGGAGTGTGTGTGTGAGGGAGAGAGTGAACTCCCCAGATACAGGATTGTGTATGTGAGAGAGAGGGTTAGAGAGACCTCCCCAGATACAGGAGTGTGTGTGTGTGTGTGTGTGTGAGAGAGAGAGAGGGTTTGAGAGACCACCCCAGAGACAGTTGTGCAAATGAGAGAGAGGGAGACAGTGACCTCCTCAGATATAGGAGTGTGTGTGTGAGAGAGAGAGATTGTTAGAGAAATCTCCCCAGATTCAGGAGTGTGTGTGAGAGAGACAGAGATTTAGAGAGACGTCCCCAGATACATGAGTGTGTGTGTGTGAGAGGGAGAGAGGGTCAGAGAGACCTCGCCAGATACAGGAGTGTGTGTGAGAGAGAGCGAGAGAGAGGGTTAGGGAGACGTCCCCAGATACAGGAGTGTGTGAAGGAGAGAGAGAGTTAGAGAGACGTCCTCAGATACAGGAGTGTGTGAGTCTCTGAGCGAGAGGGTTAGAGAGACCTCACCAGATACAAGTGTGTGTGTGTGAGAGAGAGTGAAGTTTAGAGAGACGTCACCAGATTATGGAGTTTGTGTGTGTGAGAGAGAGAGGGTTAGAGAGACCTCCCCAGACTCATGAGTGTGTGTGAGAGAGAGATGGGGTTAGAGAGACCTCCCCAGACACAGGAGTGTGTGTGTGAGAGAGAGAGGGTTACAGAGACGTCCCCAGATACAGGAGTGTGTATGAGAGAGAGAGACCTCCCCAGATACAGGAGTGTGTGCGTGAGAGAGACAGAGGTTTAGAGAGACGTCCCCAGATACAGGAGTGTGTGTGCGTGAGAGAGAGAGAGAGGGTTAGAGAGACCTCCCCAGATAGAGGGGTGTGTGTGTGAGAGAGAGGGTTAGAGAGACCTCCCCAGATACAGGAGTGTGTGTGTGTGTGTGTGTGAGAGAGGGAGGGTTAGAGAGACCTCCCCAGATACAGGAGTGTGTGTGAGAGAGAGAGGGTTAAAGAGACCTGCCCAGATACAGGAGTGCGTGTGAGAGAGAGAGAGGGTTAGGGAGACCTCCCCAGATACAGGTGTGTGTGTGTGTGTGTGAGAGAGAGAGCGAGGGTTAGAGAGACCTCCCCAGATACAGGAGTGTGTGTGTGAGAGAGAGAGAGAGAGAGATAGGGTTCGAGAGACCTCCCCAGATACTGGAGTGTGTGTGAGAGAGAGGGCGAGAGTGTTAGAGAGACCTCCCCAGATACAGGAGTGCGTGTATGGGAGAGAGAGATCGAGGGTTAGAGAGACCTCCCCAGATACAGGAGTGTGTGTGTGTGTGTGTGAGAGAGAGAGAGAGATAGGGTTCGAGAGGCATCCCCAGATACTGGAGTGTGTGTGAGAGAGAGGGCGAGAGTGTTAGAGAGACCTCCCCAGATACAGGAGTGCGTGTATGGGAGAGAGAGATCGAGGGTTAGAGAGACCTCCCCAGATACAGGAGTGTGTGTGTGTGTGTGTGAGAGAGAGAGAGAGAGAGATAGGGTTCGAGAGGCATCCCCAGATACTGGAGTGTGTGTGAGAGAGAGGGCGAGAGTGTAAGAGAGACCTCCCCAGATACAGGAGTGTGTGTGAGATAGAGAGGGTTAGAGAGACCCCCCCAGATACAGGAGTGTGTGGGAGAGAGAGAGAGAGAGAGAGGGTTAGAGAGACCTCCCCAGATACAGTATTGTGCGTGAAAGAGACAGACGGTAAGAGAGACCTCCCCAGATACAGGAAATAGTGTGACAGAGAAAGAGAGAGGGTAAGAGAGACCTCAAGTTACAGGAGTGTGTTTGTGTGAGAGAGGGGGTTAGAGAGACCTCCCCAGATACAGGAGTGTGTGTGTGTGTGAGAGAGGCAGAGAGAGAGACGCCTCCCCAGATACAGGAGTGTGTGAGAGAGAGAGTGAGAGTCTTAGAGAGACCGTCCTAGATACAGGAGTGTGTGTGTGAGGGAGAGAGTGACCTCCCCAGATACAGGATTGTGTATGTGAGAGAGAGCGGGTTAGAGAGACCTCCCCAGATACAGGATTGTGTGTGTGTGTGAGAGAGAGAGAGGGTTTGAGAGACCACCCCAGAGACAGTTGTGCATGTGAGAGAGAGGGAGAGAGTGACCTCCTCAGATACAGGAGTGTGTGTGTGTGAGAGAGAGAGTGTTAGAGAAATCTCCCCAGATTCAGGAGTGTGTGTGAGAGAGACAGAGATTTAGAGAGACGTCCCCAGATACATGAGTGTGTGTGTGTGTGAGAGAGAGAGGGTCAGAGAGACCTCCCCAGATACAGGAGTGTGTGTGAGAGAGAGCGAGAGAGAGGGTTAGGGAGACGTCCCCAGATACAGGAGTGTGTGAAGGAGAGAGAGAGTTAGAGAGACGTCCTCAGATACAGGAGTGTGTGAGTCTCTGAGCGAGAGGGTTAGAGAGACCTCACCAGATACAAGTGTATGTGTGTGAGAGAGTGTGAAGTTTAGAGGGACGTCACCAGATACTGGAGTTTGTGTGTGTGAGAGAGAGAGGGTTAGAGAGACCTCCCCAGACACATGAGTGTGTGTGAGAGAGAGAGGGGGTTAGAGAGACCTCCCCAGACACAGGAGTGTGTGTGTGAGAGAGAGAGGGTTACAGAGACGTCCCCAGATACAGGAGTGTGTACGTGAGAGAGACAGAGGGTTAGAGAGACGTCCCCAGATACAGGAGTGTGTTTGCGTGAGAGAGAGAGAGATGGTTAGAGAGACCGCCCCAGATAGAGGGGTGTGTGTGTGAGAGAGAGGGTTAGAGAGACCTCCCCAGATACAGGAGTGTGTGTGTGTGTGTGTGAGAGAGAGTGAGGGTTAGAGAGACCTCCCCAGATACAGGAGTGTGTGTGAGAGAGAGAGGGTTAGAGAGACCTCCCCAGATACAGGAGTGGGTGTGTGTGTGTGACAGAGAGAGAGAGAGAGAGAGACAGAGAGAGAGAGAGACCTCCCCAGATACAGGAGTGTGTGTGAGAGAGAGAGAGGGTTAGAGAGACCTCCCCAGATACAGGAGTGTGTGTGTGTGAGAGAGAGAGGTTTAGAGAGACCTCTCCAAATACAGGAGTGTGTTTCTGAGAGGGAGAGAGAGGGTTCGAGAGACCTCCCCAGATACAGGAGTGTGTGTGTGTGAGAGGGGGGGTAAGAGAGACTTCCCCAGATACAGGAGTGTGTGTGAGGTAGAGAGGGTTAGAGAGACCCCCTCAGATACAGGAGTGTGTGTGTGTGAGAGAGAGAGAGAGAGAGAGAGAGGGTTAGTGAGACCTCCCCCGATACAGTATTGTGTGTGAAAGAGACAGGCGGTTAGAGAGACCTCCCCAGATACAGGAAATAGTGTGACAGAGAAAGAGAGAGGTTTAGAGAGATCTCCAGATACAGGAGTGTGTTTGTGTGAGAGCGGGGGTAAGAGAGACCTCACCAGATACAGGAGTGTGTATGTATGTGAGAGAGACAGAGAGAGAGACGCCTCCCCAGATACAGGAGTGTGTGTGAGAGAGAGAGTGTTAGAGAGACCACCCCAGATATAGGAGTGTGTGAGAGAGAGAGTGAGAGTGTTAGAGAGACCGTCCTAGATACAGGAGTGTGTGTGTGAGGGAGAGAGTGAACTCCCCAGATACAGGATTGTGTATGTGAGAGAGAGGGTGAGAGAGACCTCCCCAGATACAGGAGTGTGTGTGTGTGTGTGTGAGAGAGATAGAGGGTTTGAGAGACCACCCCAGAGACAGTTGTGCATGTGAGAGAGGGGGAGACAGTGACCTCCTCAGATACAGGAGTGTGTGTGTGAGAGAGAGAGATTGTTAGAGAAATCTCCCCAGATTCAGGAGTGTGTGTGAGAGAGACAGAGATTTAGAGAGACGTCCCCAGATACATGAGTGTGTGTGTGTGAGAGGGAGAGAGGGTCAGAGAGACCTCGCCAGATACAGGAGTGTGTGTGAGAGAGAGCGAGAGAGAGGGTTTGGGAGACGTCCCCAGATACAGGAGTGTGTGAAGGAGAGAGAGAGTTAGAGAGACGTCCTCAGATACAGGAGTGTGTGAGTCTCTGAGCGAGAGGGTTAGAGAGACCTCACCAGATACAAGTGTGTGTGTGTGAGAGAGAGTGAAGTTTAGAGAGACGTCACCAGATACTGGAGTTTGTGTGTGTGAGAGAGAGAGGGTTAGAGAGACCTCCCCAGACTCATGAGTGTGTGTGAGAGAGAGAGGGGGTTAGAGAGACCTCCCCAGACACAGGAGTGTGTGTGTGAGAGAGAGAGGGTTACAGAGACGTCCCCAGATACAGGAGTGTGGATGAGAGAGAGAGACCTCCCCAGATACAGGAGTGTGTGCGTGAGAGAGACAGAGGTTTAGAGAGACGTCCCCAGATACAGGAGTGTGTGTGCGTGAGAGAGAGAGAGAGGGTTAGAGAGACCTCCCCAGATAGAGGGGTGTGTGTGTGAGAGAGAGGGTTAGAGAGACCTCCCCAGATACAGGAGTGTGTGTGTGTGTGAGAGAGGGAGGGTTAGAGAGACCTCCCCAGATACAGGAGTGTGTGTGAGAGAGAGAGGGTTAGAGAGACCTGCCCAGATACAGGAGTGCGTGTGAGAGAGAGAGAGGGTTAGGGAGACCTCCCCAGATACAGGAGTGTGTGTGTGTGAGAGAGAGAGCGAGGGTTAGAGAGACCTCCCCAGATACAGGAGTGTGTGTGTGTGTGTGAGAGAGAGAGAGAGAGAGAGATAGGGTTCGAGAGACCTCCCCAGATACTGGAGTGTGTGTGTGTGTGTGTGAGAGAGAGAGAGAGAGAGAGAGATAGGGTTCGAGAGACATCCCCAGATACTGGAGTGTGTGTGAGAGAGAGGGCGAGAGTGTTAGAGAGACCTCCCCAGATACAGGAGTGCGTGTGTGGCAGAGAGAGAGTGTTAGAGAAAACTCCCCAGATACAGGAGTGTGTGTGAGGGAGAGAGAGAGAGACCTCCCCAGATACCGGAGTGTGTGTGTGTGAGAGAGAGAGAGGCGTTAGGGAGACCGCCCCAGGAACAGGAGTGTGTGTGTGAGAGAGAGAGAGAGAGAGAGAGAGAGGGTTCGAGAGACCTCCCCAGGTACAGGAGTGTGTTAGAGAGAGAGAGAGGGGTGGTGGGCGGGGTTAGAGAGACCTCCCCAGATACAGGGGTGTGAGAGAGAGAGAGAGAGAGAGAGAGAGAGAGAGAGATAGAGAGTGAGAGAGACCTCCCCAGATACAGGAGTGTGGGAGAGAGGGAGATAGACAGTGAGAGAGACCTCCCGAGATACAGGAGTGTGTGTGTGAGAGAGAGAGGGTTGGAGAGACCACCCCAGATACAGGAGTGTGTGTCTTTGAGAGGGAGAGGGTTAGAGAGACCTCCCCAGATAAAGGATTGTGTGTATGTGTGTGAGAGCGAAAGGGTTAAAGAGACCTCCCCAGATCCAGGAGTGTGTTTGTGAGAGAGAGAGTGTGTAAGAGAGACCTCCCCAGACAAATGTGTGTGTGTGTGTGTGTGTGTGTGTGTGTGTGTGTGAGAGACAGAGGGTTGGAGAGTCCTCCCCAGACAGAGGAGAGTGTGTGAGAGAGAGAGGGTTAGAGAGACCTTTGTAACAGGCTCGACAGAGAGAGGGGCTGAATGGGCCTCCTCCTGTTCCTGTGTAACAGGCTGGAGAGAGTGGGGTTGTGTGGGCCCCCTCCTGTTCCTGTGTAACAGGCTGGAGAGAGAAGGGCTGAATGGCCTCCTCCTGTTCCTGTGTAACAGGCTGGAGAGAGAGGGGCTGAATGGCATCCTCCTGTGACTGTATAACAGGCTCCAGAGAGTGGGGCTGAATGACCTCCTCCTGTTCCTGAATAGCAGGCTCCAGAGTGGCCTCCTCCTGTTCCTGTGTAACAGGCTGGAGAGAGAGGGGCTGAATGGGCCTCCTCCTCTTCCTGTGCTACAGGGTCAAGAGAGAGGTGATGAATGGCCTCCTCCTGTTCCAGTGTAACAGGCTGTAACACTGCCCACGCACAACCCCCGCACTGCACACGCACAACCCCCGCACTGCACACGCACAACCCCCGCACTGCACACGCACAACCCCCGCACTGCACACGCACAACCCCCGCACTGCACACGCAACACCCGCACTGCACACGCACAACCCCCGCACGGCACACGCACAACCCCCGCACTGCACACGCACAACCCCCGCACTGCACACGCACAACCCTCGCACTGCACACGCACAACCCCCGCATTGCACACGTACAACCCCGCACTGAATATGAAAAAATAATTAAAAGTCTTCAAATTACAGGCAAAAGAGACAATAGGAGGCCAGGGAAAGGGAAAAATTAGAGAGACTTTGAGCTTCGGACACTGGCCTTTAAATGTAAACATGGGGTACGATTGGTGGAGGTAAAGGACAAAGTCCAGTCTGAGGGGAGTGATGAGGATCGTGAGAGAATGAGGGGCAGAAATTAAATCAGGAGATAGAAAAGGCAACATTTCAATCATCATGGGGGACTTCAATATGCAGCTGGACTGGGAAAATCAGGTAGGTCGTGGATCCCAAGAAAAGGAATTTGTGGAATGTCTAAGAGATGGATTGTTTGGAGCAGCTTGTGACAGAGCCGACGAGGGAACAGGCAATTCCGGATTTGGTGATGTGTAATGAGGCAGAATTGATCCGGGAACTTAAGGTGAAGAAGGACTTGGGCAGGTTCGGAGAGTGGGCAGAGAAGCGGCAGATGGAATACAATGAGGAAAAGTGTGAGATTCTGCACTTTGGAAGGAGGCGTGGAGACAGAGACTATTCTCTCAATGGGGAAATACTGAGAAAATCAGACGCACGAAGGAATTTGGGTGTCCTTGTTCAAGATTCTCTCGAGGTTAACCTGAAGGTTCAATCGGCAGTTAGAAAGGCAAATGGAACGCTGGCATTCATGTGGAGAGGGCCCAGATGAGGCTCAGGCCCACACCCACCTTTTATCATCTGCAAATATGGAGATGATACATTTTGTTCCATTTTCAGAATAATTAATATATCATGTGAACATTTGGGGTCTGTGCACAGTTTCCTGCGGTACCCCACTAGACACTGACTGCTCATCAGAAAAAGGCCCATTTATTGCCAAATCTTTGCTTTCTATCTTCTAACTAGCTTTCTATCCATCTCAAAGCATTGCCTGCAATGCCGTGCGCTTTCACTTCACACGGGAGTCTGTTGTGTGAGACCTTGTCGAAAGCCTTCTGAAAGTCTCAATAAACCCATCTGCTCACATCACTTTCTGAACTGTAATGTCTGGGGGACACCTGTCCGCACTGGACCTGGCCGTAAGGGACCGGGTAGTAAGGGACACAAGACACAGCAATACCTCTCCACCCACTTCCCGAAACTCCCACACTTACCCCAACTCTCAGTGTTTCACTCCTTGCAGTTTGGAGCTCCCTGTGGAGCTCCCTGAGTGGACACATTTCACAGGCCTCCGTTCATATTCGCGGATGTCCACCTCATGAACCTGTTTGAAGTCATTGCACCCCCTCCCCCTCTGGGTCTGAGTAACCGCCGAGGAGTGACCGCCTTGGAAGCCTTTTTTTGGAGTTTCAATGCTGGGTCCGGTTCCTCCAGCTCAGCCTCGGAAGTGAGTGGGTTCATTGCTGTGGCCCTGGAGTCACCTTTAAGCCTGACTGTGTAAGGGCGAAAGATTCCCTTCCCTGGGACATTGGTGAACCAGATGGGTTTTTCCGAAAATCGACAATATTTTTATGGTCATCAGCGGATTCTAAACTCCGAATATATTTCTTCAAATTCCACCATCTGCCGTGACGGGATTGGAACCCGTGTGTTCAGAACATTAGCTGAGTTTCTGTATTAATAATCGAGTGATAAAACCACCAGTCCATCACATCCACACCCTCAGTGTACACACCCTGAGTTCCGGTAATCGAGACAGACCATATTATATACGTCTGCAGGGCTCCCGGATTGGACAGCATTAACTGCCTCAATCAGGGAGCTCATATTCCAATAACTCCACCTGATGGTTATCGTTAAAGTTATTAAATATGACTCTCTGTCTCTTTCTGTGTTTCTGTGTGCCTCTCTCTCTGTCACTCTTTCTCTGTGTCTCTCTGTGCCTCTGTCTCTCTCGATGTTTCTCTCTGTCTCTTTCTGTCTCTCTGCCTCTCCCCCGGTCTCTCTCTCCGTACCCTCTTCCTCTGTCTCTCCTGCCCCCTCTCATTCTCACTCTCCTTCTCCCGCTCTGTCTCTGTCCCCCTTTTACTTATTTGTCTGTCTGTCCCTCTCTCTCTCTATCTCCTCTGTTGTTTGCTCTTGCTGTGTCCATTGTACTCGCTCAGTCCCACTCTTTCCCATTCGCTCCCGCTCTCTGTCTCTGTATCTCTGTTTCTCTCTGTCTCTGGCTATTTCCCTCTGCCTCACTTTTTTTGTCTCCCGTTTCCCCCTCGTCACCCTCTCCCACTCTTATTACAACCTCCAATCTGTCTTCCTCTGTCTCCCCTTCTCATTCCCTGTATTTCTCCCTCGCCATTTTCCCCACTCTCTATCCCTGTCTCTCTCGCTCTGTGAGAATCTCTCTCTGCCTCTGTTCTTTCTCTCTGTCTGTCTACTTCTTTCCCTGTACCTGTTAGAAACTCTTTCAAACTGAGTTGCTCTCCATGTCTTTGTGCCTTTCCCTCTGTCTGTCAATCTCTGTCCCTCTATCACTCTCACTATTGCTATCGCTGCCCTCTCTCTCTCTCTCTCTCTCTGTCACTCTTTCTGTCTTTGTGAGGCTGTTTGTTGTTTGCAGTTTGAATGTCCAATAGGAAGAGTCAGAGGTCTTGTGGTTGTAGTTTCCTCTCAGGTTGTAATGAGTTGAAGAATTGAAGTCAGGGGATATTTCAGTAGATTTTTTAGCTGCTGCCTGAAGTGAGTCTGTGTCACAGCATAAATGGCAGTGTTTGTGCAGCAACTTGTGAGTTGCAGCATGAAACCCAATTCCATAACAGAATAATCTAATATTATCGACCGATAGCCCAAATAATACATCCGCGCCCATATAGAATAAACCATTAAGGTTGACCATAAGAGGATGAAATTGGCTGAGAAAACAAACAGTAAAATGATGGATTTCCTGCGACTCTCCATTTCTGGGTCTCTGGGATTCTCCCCACTGCTGTGAGCTCGGAGTCTCCTGCGGGCTCTGCTGCTCACGAAAATGTGTCTGACGGTGAACGCGTTGAGCAGCAGAATCAGGGCGAATGGGAGAGCCGGGGTTGGAATGCTGTGGAGGAACTCAATTATTCCCCAGACCGGAGAGAACATAACATCCCCTGTGACCTCACAAAAGCAGGGATCGTTCGCCAGCCAATATCCAGCCGAAAACATGAAATACCAGAAGATGTTCTTTAAACAGCTGAGCACCGACACTGTTCCCAGAACCACAGCCGCCGATTTCTCGCTGCAATATTTACTTTTCGGCTGGGGGCAGCAAATGGCCACATATCGATCAAAGGTGAAGGTGACGGTGAACCAGACAGAACAGTCAGTGGCTGCATAAAGCAGGACAGCGTGGATGTTACACACGGGGACCGATATCAGGAAATAAAACTGTTCCCAATAAATAATGGGAATGTGTCTGAATATCAGGTCGAGGATAACGACCAGCAGATCCCCCAGTGACATGGCCACCAGGTAACGAGTGACACATTTGGACAGACCACAGTTTCTGCTGGTCAGGGTCACAATTGTGATTATGTTCACTGTCAGGAAGAAAATAAAGAATAAAATTAGACATGATTCAGGGAAAGAAGTTAACATTTAGACTGAGGACGGGTTAAAATAAACAAAATGCACACACACACACACACACACACACACACAGAATAATTAAATCTATTTTTTTTCAAATCCTGCACGTCTTTTGGAGTGTGAGAGGAAAGTGGAGCACCCGGAGGAAACCCACGCAGACACGGGGAGAAGGTCCAAACTCCACACAGACAGTGACCCAAGCCTGGAACTGAACTGAGGTCCCTGATGCTGTGAGTCAGCAGTGCTAACCACTGTGTCACCGTGCTGCTCCATGGTAGAGAAACACTGGTATACATTTGGGAGAGAGTTTTCCGGGGTGTCCACAACATTGAACCTCAGTCAGCTACATTTAAATAGCCCCTCGACCTTGTGGGGGATTTGGAGAGTAAGAAGGCTGAGCGAGTAAAACCTGACAGAAAATCCGGAGTGGAGTCCTGTCGGTGGTAATCTGTCGTCTCTCAGACAGCTTACTGACAAACCCTGCAGCAGAGCTGGTACCAAACAGTGCTGGTTTCACCCTTTCCTCTGGACAATACGAACAGTTGGCAGAGGGAGATCCTGATGCCTCAACAGTTCCGACTCTATTAAACTAACACAGAACTGTACCCTGGAGAGGAGACCACACCATTGTGGACACATTCACACAACACAGGAAGAAACAGTACTCTCACACTCGATTGGCACAGAACACAACTCCCAGGGTTTGTTCTCAACAGTGGGAGAAAGCTTCAGGGTTCAGTGAATAGCTACGGTCCATAGTGCCCAGTGCGTTTGCTGCTGCCCCACTATAACCTACTGGACCACTGCAGCTCCATGAGTCCTCTCTCGGCAGGAAAGTTGCTAATCTATGCACAAGGTATCAAAAACTTAAACCAAGGCCGGGACCAAAGAAACGCCAAGCAGCCTGCCTTAATGACTATCGTCCAGTGACACTGATATCCATTACTATGTGATGCATCAAAAGGTTAGTCATGGCATGGATCAATTCCAGCCTCCCAGATTGCCTGGATCCAAGACAGTTCATCTATCGCCACAACAGGTCCACAGACAGCATCTCCGTGGCCCGACAGTCAACCCTGGAACACAGACTCGTGTTGATCAACGACAGCTCACCCTTTAACACCATTATTCCTACGAAACTCATGTCCAAAATCCGTGTCCTGGGGTTCGGCTCCTGCCTCTGCAATTTGATCCTGAACTTCCTGGCGCGCAGACAGCAATAAATAAGGACAGTCAACAACACCTCCTCCACAATCATCCTCAACACCGGTGCCCCACAAGGCTGTGTCCTCAGCTCCTTACTATACTCCTTATACGCTGATGACTGTGTGGCCCATTTCCCCTCCAACTCCATTTCCAAGCTTGCCGTTGACACCACTGCAGTCGGTCAGATCTCAAACAACGATGAGACCGAGAACAGGGAAGAGACAGAGTATCTGGTGAACTGTTGCAACCACGATAATCTCTTCCTCAATGTCAACAAAGCAAAGGAGATCGTCATCGACTTCAGGAAGCAGAGTGGAGTACATGCCCCTGTCTACAGCAATGGGATGAAGTTGAAATGGTCGAGAGCGTCAAGTTCTTATCGGTGCAGATCACCAGCAAACGGCCTGATCCCTCCACGACAATCCGATAATTAAGAAAGCCTACCAACGCCTCTACTTTCTCAGACGTCCGAGGACAATTGGCATGTCAGCTATGATTCTCTCCAACTTTTAGAGATGCACCATAGAAAACATTATTTCTGGTTGTATCATAGCTTGGCATGGCTCCTGCTCTGTTCAAGACCGCAATAAACTTCAAAGCGTCATGAATGGAAACCAGTCCATCACTCAAACCACCAGTTGACACTGTCTACACTTCCTGCTGCTTCGGAAAAGCAGCCAGACTAATGCGCTCCGGAGAAAACCTCTTCCAACTTGTTCCATCGGAAACAAAGATGAACAAGTCTGAGGACATGTACCAACTGACTCATAGAATCATTACAGTGCAGGAGGCCATTCAGCCCATTGAGTCTGCACCAACAGCTATCCACCCATGTCCGATCTCCGAAGTCCCACATATGTACCATGCTTATTCCTCTAACATATATATCCCGGGACCCGAATGAGCAATTTAGCATAGCCCATCAACCTAACCTGCATATCGTTGGACTGTGGGTGGAAACCAGAGCATCCGGAGGAAACCCACGCAGACCTATGAAGAATGTACAAATTCTGCAAACAGTGATCCAAGCCGGGAATTGAACTCAGGTCCCTGTGAGACAGCAGTGCTAACCATTGTGCTATCATGCTGCCAGCTCAAGAACACTTTCTTCTCTGCTGTCAGCAGACGTTTGAATGGACCTACATCGCATCAAGATGATCTTTTTCTACACCCAGCTATGATGGCAACATTACTTTCTGCAGCCTCTCCTTCTCTGTGAACGGTATGCTTTGTCTGCATAACACTCAAGGAACAATATTTTTCACTGCATAATCATACATGTGAAAATAATAAATCACATGACATCCAATCAGTCTTTCAGAGCTCAGGCTGGAACATCGGCACGATGTCCCTGGCCTTCCCAGACCTTATACAGATTGAGGATGTACACAGGACTGCTGTGATCGAGAATGAAGGTACAAAGCTCTATGTGGACATTGGGGAGCTGCGAGAAACTGGACTTGCTCAAAGTGGATCCAGAGAAACACCACACGTTCTTGTATCAGGAGAAATCCCAACAGGCAATATGTGAGAATAGAGCGGGTTTCAAAGTTTAAAAAAAAGCTTCACTGGTGATGATGGAATCCCGGGGATTGAACCAGGGTCCCTGATGCTGTGAGGCAGCAGTGCGAACCACTGTGCCATAGTGCCACCCTACAGGATCTCCTGGAGACATCCAAGATCACACCCTCTGCCTCCTGCCACTCAGCCAATTGTGAGTGTAATTTAACAAATTGCCCTGGATCCCATCGGCTATCACTTCCCTGTCCAGTCTCCCATATGGAAGGTTGCTTTTGTGACTGCAAGCCTGTGTTCACTCTCCCATATGGAATGAGTCAGAAGCTTCTCTGAAGCTTCTCTGAAACCTCTGATCGGATATAGCCCCACTCCCACAACCTGGACCAATCACCACCCTTCCTCCACACCAATTACATGCAGCGAGGCCACCGCTCCCTACCCCGCTGTGCATGCAGAGAGGCAGCGAGACCCCCTCCCTACGCCACAGTGCATGCAAACAGGCAACGAGGCCCCCCTTTCTACCCCACTGTGCATGCAGAGAGGCAGCGAGACCCCCTCTGTACCCCACTGTGCATGCAGAGAGGTAGCGAGGCCCACTCCTACTCCACTGTGCATGCAGAGAGGCAGCGAGACGCCCTCTGTACCCCACTGTGCATGCAGAGAGGCAGCGAGACCCACTCCCTACTCCACTGTGCATGCAGAGAGGCAGCTAGACCCCCTCTGTACCCCACTGTGCATGCAGAGAGGCAGCGAGACCCCCTCCCTACCCCACTGTGCATGCAGAGAGGCAGCGAGACTCCCTCCCTACCCCACAGTGCATACAGAGAGGCAGCGAGGCCCAGTCCCTACAGCACTGAGCGCGTGCAGAGTGGCTTTAGGACTTACCCCCCTCCCCCCATGTGCAGAGTTGCAGCGTGGACCACTCCGCCCCACAAACAGCTTGCAGAGTGACAACGGGACCCTCTCCCCCCCAACCTACCTCACCAACCGCGTGCAGGGTGGAAGCGGGATCCCGATTGCCCCCAACAATCACGTGCAGAGTGGCACAGGTCCGCCCTCTCCATGCCACCGATCGCATACAGAGTGGCAGGGTCTCCTCTACCCCTCCACCAATAACGCGCTTTGGGCCACCCTCCCTACAGGGTCGGCCCACTCCCCAAGGGCCAAGCAGCCGCCAGCCCCATCCCTTCAGGTCCCGTCTCTTCAGGTCCCGCCCCTGCAGGCCACGGCCTCTAGACCCCGCTACCTTAAGGCCCCCTCCTGCAGACACCACCACCTCAGGCCTCACTCCCTGGTACTGCCCAGTGGTTACATATCTTTGCTTTCGACCTTGCCCGGTGTCCTCGATGGACTTCGCTTCCACCGACGAGGTCCTCACAACTCGCCCTCATGCCCTCATGTCTCTCTGATCTATAACTCTCCTCAACGCGCTACCATTAACTGTCCCGATTCGATCTACCAAATCCATCATATCACATTGATCCAAATTAAACTCCATCTGCCATTCATCAGCCCACTGGCCCAATAGACCAAGATCCCGTTGCAATCCCAGATAGCCTTCTTCACTATTCGCTAAGTCACCAATCTTGGTGTCATCTGCAAACTTCCTAACCATGACTCCTGAATTTCCATCCAAATCCTTCATACCAATGTTAAATTAGAGTGGAACCAGCACTGATCCTTGAGGCACACCGCTAGTTACAGGCCACCAGACTGAAAAACAACCCACTACAAGCACCCACTGTCTTCTGTCATCAAGCCAATTTGGTATCCGATTAGCTACCTCACCCTGGATCTCGTCAAATTTAACCTCATGCAACAACCTACCACGCGGTACCTTTTCAAAGGCCTTGCTATCGCCCAACGTCAGCTGCACCGCCCTCATCCACTTGTTTGGCTACTCCTTAAAATCAGTGGGAGCAGAGTCTTTGAATATTTTTAAGAAGGCGGTGTGAATATTTTCAGGAGTTGGCAAGAATGTGGGATTGGCTTTACAATCAGGCCTTGAATGTTTCGAATAGCAGAGCAGGCTTGAGTGGCTGAATGACCTACTCCTGCTTGTAATATGTATGTGTGCACACAGTACAAGACAGCCTCAGTTTTGCAGGTGTCCAGATCACCAACAACCTGTCCTGGACCCTCCACGCCGACACTATAGCGAAGAAACCCCACCAATGCCTCTACTTTCTAAGGAGGTTAAGGAAATTTGGCGTGTCCGCTACGACTCTCACCAACTTTTACAGATGCAAAATAAAAAGCATCCGTTCTGGTCGTATCACAACTTGGTCTGGGGCTCCTGCTCTGTCCAAGACCGCAAGCAACTGCAAAAGCCCTTCGCACAATCCAACCTCCCATCCACTGATTCTGTCTACACTTCCCGCTGCCTTGGAAACACAGCCAGCATAATCAATGACCCCAAGCACATCGGACATTCTCTCTTCCACCTTCCTCCATCGGGAAAAAAGATTCATAAGCCTGAGGCCACGCACCAACCAACCCAAGAACATCATGGACCTACCACATATTATGTTGATCTTTCTCTCTATCCTCGCTGTGACTATAACACTACATTCTGCACCCCCCATATAAAAACAAATTATCTGAACTCGAAATGTCATCTCTGTTCTCTCCGTACAGATACCTCTCAATTCTGTACCCCAGCCTTTCCTTCTCTATGAACAGTATGCTTTGTCTGTAAAGCGCAAAAAAACAATACTTTTCACTGTGGGCTCATACATGTGACAATAATAAATCTGTTCAAAAATAAGTTACGGTAAACACCAATAAAAGTATACTTTGATCCCACATGGAATACTGTGCCCAATACTGAGCTCCACATTTTAGGAAGGATGGAGAGACTTTGGAGAGGGGACAGGAGAGATTCACGAGAATTGTTCAGGGCGGATGGAATATCCAGTGACCTGGTTAGACGAGAGAAGCTGCTTTTGTTCTCCACAGAGCAGAGAAGAATATTAGGAGAGTTGATCAAGGTGTTGAATATTATAAAGGGTTTAAATAAATTATAGAGTGACATGGGGGGAATTTTCCCGTCCTGCCCATCACAGGTATCGTAGTAGACGGGACACAGACCATGCAAAGGTCCGTTGACCTCAGGCGGGATTTTCCAGACTTGGGGTAATCCGGAGAAGCGCAAACATAATGTTTCATCTGTCATTACTACTTAAGGGGCAAATTGGGTTGTTTGTGTTTAATCTGGGGTTAGTTTTACGAAACTGCATTGTTAGGAGAAAAGGTCACTTGTTTTTAGAAACATAGAAACAGAGAAAACTACAGGACAAAACAGGCCCTTCGGCCCCACAAGTTGTGCCGAACATATCCCTACCTTTTAGGCCTACCTATAACCCTCCATCCTATTAAGTCCCTTGTACTCATTCAGGAGTCTCTTAAAAGAGCCTATTGAGTTTGCCTCCACCACCACTGATGGCAGCCGATTCCACTCGCCCACCACCCTCTGTGTGAAAAGTTTCTCCCCAACATTTACCCTGTGATGCGCGATATAACACACAAGAGGCTGGATGTACTCGGGAAATAAAGGCTTTTATTGCCAACAATAACAGAGCTACCATATACAGTATACGATCCCAGACTAAAGGGTCACCAGGCAGAGCAGTGACCTTTATACCTCTCCCAGGAGGCGGAGCCGACTGGGGTGTACCATAAGGACTATATTAACAGGTAGAACAGACTCATAGTACTGGCCAGACCATGGCTCAGCACTACCTGGGGGGAACCAACAATGGTTCACCACACCCTGTACCTACCCCCCAGCACCTTAAACCTGTGTCCGCTCGTAGCAGCCATTTCCACCCTGGGAAAAAGCCTCTGAGAGTCCACCCGATCTATGCCTCTCAACATCGTATATACATCTATTAGGTCTCCTCTCATCCTACATCTTTCCATGGAGAAAAGACCGAGCTCCCTCAGCCTATCCTCATAAGGCATGCCACTCAATCCAGGCAACATCCTTGTAAATCGCCTCTACAGGATTGCTGTATGAGGAGAGATTGATTCGGTTAGGATTATTTTCTCTGGAGTTCAGACGCATGAGTGGGGATTTCATAAAGACTTCTAAAATTCTAACAGGGCTGGACAGGGTAGAGGCAGGGAGGATGTTCCCAATGGTGGGGGAGTCCAGAACCATGGGTCGCAGTCTGAGGATTCAGGGTAGACCATTTAGGACGGAGGTGAGGAGACATTTCTTCACCCAAAGAGTGGTGAGCCTGTGGAATTCATTGCTGCAAGAAGTAGTTGATGCCAAAATATTGAATGTATTCCAGACGTAGCTGGATATAGCACTTGGGGCGAATGTGATCAAAGTTTATGGGGAAAAAGCAGGATTAGGCTATTGAGTTGGACGATGAGCCATGATGGTGATGAATGGCGGAGCAGGCTCTCAGGGCTGATTGGCCAACTCCATCTCTTATCTTCCACATTTCTGTGTTTCTATACAATCCTAATTAAACAAAAATAAACCTTCTGCCCTGACACTGACCGTATCTCTCTATTCCACCACATCCTCTGGCAGCACGCTCCAGACACCCACCACATTCTGGGTGAAAAACCTCCCCCTCACTTCTCCTTTAAACTTTCTCCCTCTCACCTGGAACCTGTTCCCACTTGTAATTGACACTTCCAGCCTGGCAAAAAAAGCCGCTGACGATCCACTCTGTCTTTTCCTCTCATCATTTTGTAGACATTTTTCAGGTCTCCCCCTCAGCCACTGTCTTTCCAGTGAAAACAATTCTCGTTTATCCAGCCTCTCTACATAAACAACACCCTCGAGACCACGCAACATATATAAATTCATTCGTTGGACATGGGCATTGCTGGGTGGCCAGCATTTTAAATTGCCCATTCGCAGTTGCCCTTGAGAAGGTGGTTGTGAGCCAGCTTCTTGAATCGCTGCAGTCCGTGTGCTGTGGGATGACCACAATTCACATTTGGGAGGGATTTTCCGTATTTTAACACAGCAACTGCGAAGGAACCGACGACATATTTCCAAACCAGGATGTTGAGTGGCTTGGAGGGGAACTTGCAAGTGGTGGTGTCCCCATGTATCTGCTGCCATTGTCCTTCTGAGCAGAAGTGGTCTTGGGTTTGGAAGGTGCTGTCTACGGACCTTGGGTGAATTGCCGCAGTGCATCTGGTAGATAGTACACACTGCTGCTACTGATCATCGGTGATGGAGGGAGCGAATGTTTTTTGCATGTGGTTCCAATCAAGCGGTCTGCTTTGTCCTGGATGGTGTCAAGTTTCTTGAGTGTTGTTGGAGCTGCACCCATCCAGGCAAGTGGGGAGTATTCCATCACACTCCTGACTTGTGCCTTGTCGATGGTGGACAGGCTTTGTGGAGTCAGGAGGTGAGTTACTCGCCGCAGTATTCCTCGCCCCTGACCTGCTCTTGTCCCCATTGTGTTGATGTGGTAAGTCCAGTAGAGTTTCTGGTTAATGGTAGCATCCTGGTGAACTCTCTTTGCACTGACTCCAGAGCTTCCTTACCCTTCAGGTAGTGTAGTGACCAACATTGCACACAATACCAGAAATGTGGCCTAACCAATGATTTATATGGTTGCATGGGATATGGGGTGAGTAATCATCTCAAGGTCAAAGGGTTAATGGAGGGTGTAATCAGTGGGGACCAGCTTCAGGTACAGGAATGGAGTAGATGGACAGGGAGCAGAGATTAAGTGTGGAACTGAAGTCAATGGACTCCATGTTCCCAAAACTGAAATACGAAGTTGAGTAATACAATGAAACATAGATGACAAATAGAATAAGTGGACACAGGGACTTACCAGGGACACCAACAATAGCCAGGATTGGATAGTTACCCCCTTGAATAACCCACAGCACAACATGGATGCGAAATGTTAACGCTGATGAACCAAACCAATCTTGAGAAATAAAGAACAGACCCTGAGCAAACCTCCTGTCCAGTGTTGGAACATTCCAATCCATTGTTCCCAGATTCTGATCCAGTGTCAGAACATTCCAATCCAATGTTCCCTGATTCTGATCCAGTGTCAGAACATTCCAATCCATTGTTCCCAGATGCTGATCCATTGTTGGAACATTCCGATTCATTGTTCCCAGATTCTGATCCATTGTTGGAACATTCCAATCCATTGTTCCCAGATTCTGATCCAGTGTCAGAACATTCCATTCCATTGTTCCCTGATTCTGCTCCATTGTTGGAACATTCCAATCCATTGTTCCCAGATTCTGATCCATTGTTGGAACATTCCAATACATTGTTCCCAGATTCTGATCCATTGTTGGAAGTTTCAAATCCGATGATCCCAGATTCTGATCTCTCCTCTCCCTCTCCCTCTCTCCACAGCCGCTGATCTCTGTTAGTGTCGGTGTTGTGGCTCCCGCTGAGTCAATGGGACAACACATTGAACGGAATCCCTGATTAATAGAAGAGGGAAAACCCTCCAGGCACACTAATCGGATCCATGGAGACTCACATCAATTCCAGTCACTAAACAAACAACTTCACTTCACCCTGTTCTATCCAACACTTTTCATATCACAATGCAATAGCACATGTGCCCAGCCTGGATAATGGTGGAGTTTCACTGAGAGCAGGACCAGTGGAAATAGTGGCGACACTGGCCATCAACTTTCAATCTTCCCATTTCTTTCAAAATTAATTTTATGGGATGTGGGTATCGCTGGCTATTCCCAGCATTTATTGTCCATCGCTAGCTGCCCTTAAGAAGGTGTTGGTGAGCTCCCTTTTTGAACCACTGCAGCCTGTCCAGTGGGTACAACCACAGCGCTGTTCGGGAGGGCATTCCAGGATTTGGACCCAGTGACAGTGAAGGAGCAGCTGACATATTTCCAAGTCAGGATGGTGATAGATTTCCCAACTGTAGCAGTGCGGCCCCTTTTAGGGAGAATTTCCGATGGACCATGTGGTCGGGCCTGGCCCTATGGAGTGTTGAGGTGGGGCGATGAGCGACTCGAGTGCGAGGGCGCAGATTCCGAGCCGGGGAGGATTGGCAGTTGGACCCAGGAAAGTGCAGTTGCAGAGTTGTGTCTGACCACGTGATGAATATCGTTTCGGAGGAAACCAGAGCACTCACAGTAAACCCACAGAGACACGGGGAGAATGAGTAAACTCCACACAGACAGTGACCAGAGGATGGAATTGAACCCGGGCCTCTGGCACTGTGAGGCAGCATGGCTAACCACTGTGCTGCCGTTCTGCCCCAAATGTGCAGGTTAGGTGGATTGGCCATGATAAATTGCCTCTAATGTGTCCAAAGATGTGCAGGTTAGGTGGATTGGCCATGCTAAATTGCCTCTAATGTGTCCAAAGATGTGTAGGTAAGGTGGATTGGCCATGATAAATTGCCCCTTAGTGTCCAAAGATGTGCAGGTTAGGTGGATTGGCCATGCTAAATTGCCCCTTAGTGGACAAAGATGTGCAGGTTATAGAGGATTGGCCATGCTAATTTGCCCCTTAGTGGACAAAGATGTGCAGGTTATGGGGGATTGGCCGTGCTAAATTGCCGCTGAGTGTCGGGTATTAAAAGGGTAGATATGTAGGGTTGTGGGGATAGGGCCTGGGTGGGATTGTTTTCGGTGCAGACTCGATGGGCCGAATGGCCTCCTTCTGCACTGTCGGGATCATAGGAAACATAGAAATCATAGAAACCCTACAGTGCAGAAGGAGGCCATTCGACCCATCGAGTCTGCACCGACCACAATCCCGCCCAGGCCCTACCCCTACATATTTTACCCGCTAATCCCACTAACCTACACATCCCAGGACTCGAAGGGGCAGTTTTTTAACCTGGCCAATCAAACTAACCCGCACATCTTTGGACTGTGGGAGGAAACCGGAGCACCCGGAGGAAACCCACGCAGACACGAGGAGAATGTGCAAACTCCACACAGACAGTGACCCAAGCCAGGAATCGAACCCGGGACCCTGGAGCTGTGAAGCAGCAATGGTAACCACTGTGCTACGGATTCTATGATTCTGAAGAACACAATATGAATGAGGAATGGAATTGTGTTTGAAAAGGCTCCACACAGATAATTCACAAAGCCAGGGTTATAGGCAGCAGTTATATTAAAAGTTGTGAATTTTAAATTGTATCTCTGAAGCCCCGGATAACACAATTTATTCTCCCTCACAGAAAAGGGTAATTATTCTCATGGTACCTTATTTATTCACATTATTCATTCTATTTCCTTCACCAAAAGGAACAATATGATAGATTAAATTAACTGTGCACTCTGGATAATTAAATAAAAATCCCTTTGATTTGTGGCGATGGTTTCCATGGCCGGAACGTCTCGGTGAGGTAAACAGTGGCGCGTGGCCACTTGGTAAAGTATCTGACAGCACTTACATTCTTGATTGGGCCGACTTTCCTGACTCAGGCTGGGCGATCTGATTTGATTTGATTTGATTTATTACCGTTACATGTATTAGCATACAGTGAAAAGCACTGTTACTTGCGCGCTATACAGACAATGCATACCGTTCATAGAGAAGGAAAGGCGAGAGTGCAGAATGTAGTGTTACTGTCATAGGTACGGTGTAGAGAAACAACAACTTAGTGCGAGGTAGGTCCATTCAAAAGTCTGATGGCAACGGGGAAGGAGCTATTCTTGAGTCGCACGGTACTTCTCCTCAGACTTTTGATTATTTTTCCCAATGGAATAAGGTGGAAGAGAGAATGTCCGGGGTGCGTGGTGTCCTGGATTATGCCGGCTGCTTTTCCCCGAGTCAGCGGGTTGTGGAGACAGTGTCAATGGGTGAGAGGCTGGTTTGCATAATGGACTGGGCTTCGTTCATGACCTTTTGTAGTTCCTTGCGGTCTTCGGCAGAGCAGGAGCCCAGACCAAGCTGTGATACAACCAGAAAGAATGCTTTCTATGGGGCATCTGTAAAAGTTGTTGAGAGTCGGAGCTGGCATCCAAATTTCCTTCGCCTCCTGAGAAAGTGAAGGTTCATCGTTGAATGCAGTAATTTACGAAACATTTATTAATTATCCTTTTGCGCATTTATTAATGAAAAGAGAAATAATTGAAAAGACATTACTCTGCTCGTTGCTGGTCTCTGAATGTTCGTGTCGATTTGAATTATTTTCTTATTCATTCATAGAGTCACAGAAGTTTACAGCATGGAAACAGGCCCTTCGGCCCAATTTGTCCATGCCACCCTTTTTTTTTAAACCCTTAATTTAGTCCCAATTGTCCGCATTTGGCCCATATCCCTCCATACACATCGTACTAATGTAACTGTCTAAATGTTTTTACATGACAAAATTGTACCCGCCGCTACTACTACCTCTGGCAGCTCGTTCCAGACACTCCCACCCTCTGTGTGAAAACAATTGTCCCTCTGTACACTTTTGTATCTCTCCCCTCTCACCTTAAACCGATGCCCTCTAGTTTTAGACCCTCCTAACTTTGGGAAAGATATTAACTATCTAGCTGATCTGTGGCCCTCATTATTTTATAGACCTCCATAAGATCACCCCTCAGACTCCGATCCTCCAGAGAAAAAAGTCCCAGTCTATCTACCTCTCCTTATAACTCAGTCCATCAAGTCCCGGCAGCAACCTAATAAATATTTTCTGCTCTCTTTCTAGTTTAATAATATCCTTTCTATAATAGGGTGACGAGAACTGTACACAGTATTCCAAGTGTGGCCTCAACAATGTTGTACAACATCAACAAGATGTCCCAACTCCTGTATTCAATGTTCTGACTGATGAAACCAAGCATGCCGAATGCCTTCTTCACCACTCTGTCCACCTTTGACTCCACTTTCAAGGAGCTATGAACCTATACCCCTAGATCTCTTTGTTCTGTAACTCTCCCCAACGCCCTACCATTAACTGAGTAAGTCCTGCCCTGGTTTAATCTACCAAAATGCATCACCTCGCATTTGTCTAAATTAAACTCCATCTGCCATTCGTCAGCCCACTGGCCCAATTGATCAAGATCCCGTTGCAACTGGAGATAACTTTCTTCACTGTCCGCTATGCCACCAATCTTGGTGTCATCTGCAAACTTACCAATCATGCCCCCTATATTCTCATCCAAATCATTTATATAAATGACAAATAACAGTGGACCCAGCACTGATCCCTGAGGCACACCGCTGGTCACAGGCCTCCAGTTTGAAAAACAACCCTCATAAACAGCCTCTGGCTTCTGTCAAGTAGCCAATATGGTATCCATTTAGATACCTCACCCTGGATCCCGTGGGATTTAACCTTACGCAACAACCTACCATGGGGTACTTTGTAAAAGGCCTTGCTAAAGTCCATGTAGACAACATCAACTGCACTGCCCTCATCTACCTTCTTGGTTACCCCTTCATAAAACTCAATCAGATTTGTGAGGCATGATTTTCCACTCACAAAGCCATGCTGACTGTCCCTAATCAGTCCTTGCGTCTCTAAATGCCTGTAGATCCTATCTCTCAAAATATCTTCCAACAATTTACCCACCACAGAGGTGAGGCTCACTGGCCTGTCGATAGATACCTGACTAACAAGGGAGTCAATGGTTCTCAGAGGTAGGCAGAGATGAGGCACATTCAGATTAGCTGTGATCTTACTGAATGTTAGCGGAATAGGCTCGAGGGCTCGAATGGCCCACTCCTACACCTAATTCATATGTTCGTATAAGCTAAAATAAAAACTTTCCATCTGGATCCAACCCAGTTGGATGGTGTTGGGGTTGATGGTCTTCTCCATGTCCTCCTGCTGGGAAACAATGTTTAAAATTACTTCTATATCCTTTGAATCAGAGTTTGTGGTTTTTGGGATTTGGAGCACTGTGGGGCAGAATACTCGGGATAATCAGTGGTGCCAGCTAACATTGATCATGATCCATTGGTGCTGGCTTGGTACCAGAGGCAGAGGAGCCAATCACTGCTGTTGGGAGAAGCTGAACCAAAATCTTGCTGGAATATATGTGTTGTTGTGGCCAAGGATTCACAACGAGTTCAACCGAGAGAAAGGCTACGGAAGATGAATCATTTTCAGTGAGCTCCATTGTGTAGATGCAGTGAGCAGGGGACAGATATCTACCGAGAACTTTAGAGTGAATCCAGCAAACATTGAACATTTCTGCCAAACTCTCGAAATCTCCCAGCCAATACTATAGGAAGTGATGTTAGGAAGCTGAATCCAATACAGAACAAGGCGAGAGCATTAAACTCACATTGGAAGCGAGATGTTCAGTCACTGTCTCCAAACAAGGTCCGGAGAGTGCGGTGAATAACCATCATAATACGAGGCTCTGGGTACCCGACTACCTCAGAGCAATGACATGGAAAATTTACTCGAGACAACAAAACACAACTGTTTCATCTTGCAGCAGTTTAACTGAATTTGTTGGGTCGTTTAGAAAATTAAAATTAAAGTACAACTATAGTGAGGCAAACGTTTCAATCTCCCATTGAATCTAACGGACGTTGGCATTGGTCACGCTCCTTTCATTTATTCAGATCTTCCAACCAACCACATTGACTCCGAGGTAGATCAGCCAGTCAGAGCAGCTCCACTTCCTTCACATCAACTGATTATTCAGCCTCCCGACTCAAACAGAAATGTTTACAAAGCTATGATTTCCCCGTGATACACATTGTGACGGGGAGACTAGCACTGCGGTGTCATGGGTTCATGTATTTGTTCAAGGGGTCACACTTTGATGAAGTTTTGTTTGGCCAATCTGCGGATTTCATTTAAGGTACAATGACTTACTGTGCTGCAATGCAACGATGTGGCGATGCCGGCGTTGGACTGGGGTAAACACGTAAGGAGTCTCACAAACACCAGGTTAAAGTCCAACAGGTTTATTTGGTAGCAAAAGCCACGAGCTTTCGGAGATCTGCTCCTTCGTCAGGACAGCTCACCCTTACCTGACGAAGGAGCAGCGCTCGGAAAGCTAGTGGCTTTTGCTGCCAAATAAACCTGTTGGACTTCAACCTGGTGTTGTGAGACTTCTCACTGTGTCTCCAATGCAACAACAGGTTTCCATGTGATCACAGCCCAGAGATCATGCAATGAGCATGGATAATAGGCAGCAATGGGATTTCTCCTGATCTCAGTTTGATACATTTACAGGAACAGGAGGAGGCCATTCAACTCCTCAAGCATATTATTTAGACCACGGTTGATCTGTACCTCAGGGGGAGATCTGTACCTTGGGGGAGACGGTGGGGAGTGGCAATGTCACTGGACTATTATCCCGAGGCTTAACCTAAAGCCCAGGTGTCATGGGTTCAAATGCCACCGCAGCAGATGGTGGAATTTTTCAATTAATAAAGTCTGGAATTGAATGCGAGACTGAGTATGAAAAACTCTTGTTGGTTGTTGTGAAATCGGTTGTCCAGGGTATTTCTACTACACTGCAGACTCCCTCAACTAGCACTGTATATCATGGGTTTTACACAAACACCTCTGCATATTATCAGGCAAAAGGACTACACACATGAACTGATAGGAAGTAACCAATACACAACTTTGTTCCAAACAGTAAAAGACTGACGTTTCACAACTTTAACGCTTCACTCTTTCTCGTGAATCGATCATTTAGAAATTTGTATATTACCCAGGATCCTCGTCATCCCGTCAGTGTGTTGGTCTCTCGAGTTCATCTCTCTTTCTATCTCTCTCTGGTCTGGAGGTGAGCTCCTGTAGTTATTGCCATGTCCGGATATGCTACTGGGTAGGCAGGAGAGGGGGTCAGGTTGAACCATGCTAGCATAAGCTTCTTAAACCTTTCTGGCTACCTTCTGGAATCTTCTGAAGATTCAGTCTATCCTGTGCTTGGGTCTGATTTGTTTCACATCATTTTTGATGGGTTTCAATGGGTGTCAATGAGTTTCAATGGTGGACCCTTGGTGTTGCGTGCTGCGTACTGTCAAGGTCCTTTTCCACCACACAGAAGAGTCTCGGATGCCATTGATAACTGTGGGTGTCTCTCTCTTGCAGGCGTTCAACCCACAACCCGCAAGAGAGCAGAAGAACCACACACTGTTTATTCCTGACCAGTGAGCTCACCCTTATGCCACACGAGTTACCCTGGCTGCCAGCTCCGACCGTGTGCCTCTCTTCCTTGTAGGTAGTAAAATACAACCCAGAAGTGCCACACTGACAGCTTCACAAGAGAGAGAGAGAGAGGGAGAGAGGGACCACTGTTTATTCCTGACCAGTAGAACCCCTTAAGTGAGGAGTTTCGAAGTGCTCGGCCCCTTTACGGTTCTGTACCCCGGAATTATGTTCTGGCTTTTTAGTGACTCACTAAGATGGACGATGAGAGAGAGACTGGTCAAAGTTAATTTAAAAATAATTTAATCAAGAATAACTCCAACCAAACTCAGTCAATAAAACACAGGCACAACAATACTGTGCTATGGAAGGAAAATTCTAATGGGACAATGTAAATTCTTAGCATTACACGATTTACACAGAAACAAGAAGAATCCTGGACCCCTCCTCAGCCTCTCCCTAATTGGGGGATTTCTGAAGGCGGAGAGAATATACCCACCACTCCTCGGATCGGTTTCAAAGCAAAAGTCCTTGCTTCTGGATCTTCCTTGTTCTTTCCACTGCCACAAGGTAGTCGTCTGCCTGGACACCTGAATTCACTCCTTTCACACAGCTCTCCTGCGCTGTTCTTCACATAACTCCTTGCCGAGTTAACTGCTGAAAGGTCAGCCTCCTCTCCTCTTGTTTGCTGTTGGCCGCAGTTGGATATTTTTTAAAAGGCAGTTCGCTTCATCCAATTGTCTGACTCCTCCCATCGGTGAGTTTCAAACCAATGGGGTGCAAAGTGCTTACAGGATGAAACTGATTTGATCAGTTTCAATGACAAAGAGTCCAAACTGTTTTCGGAGGGTGTCTGATGGGCTGCTAAGTGTTCCAAGCTGGTTTCGTGGAACTGCTCAATGTTTTCCCATTCGTGGGGGCATTATTCTATTTCGCTGGGGTAAAAATCATTGCCATTTCCATTGTCTCTCCTGCAGTTGGTCAGGTAGAAATGTTTCTGGGACAGCTCGACTGCAGCCACCAGTTCCGTGAGCTTTTCCTTTTCGGGGGGAATATCAGACCGAACGTGAGCAGCGTATTCTCGTAAACTGGTGACATTTCCATGGACCGTGATGTGAATTGAAGGAGGTTCTGGGATGGGGTACTATTTGTTGGTTTGCCACATGAACCTCCGCCCTGGGTTTAAAACACAAACTGCTGTGTGGTATCGGGCACCACTGCTGTGGTCCGTGCTGATACCGCTGGGCACTGGTGGTCACACAGTGGGTCCCACCCCCTATGTATGCAACCTGTGGGGGGACGCGTCTGGTGGCCATCGCTTCCATTGTGCAATTTATAGCCTCTGCCCCAGCAGCCCTGAACCCGCTCTGAGGTCTTGCGGAGGCATTCATGTGCTGGGGACACAGCGTCACTTGTGCTCCCCTGCTCTGAGAACCGGAGAGGTCGGTGCTTGTCACAGTGTGCTCCCACACTATGACATGTGGCGGGACCTTTCCTTAATGAACATGTACACCCCGACGAATGGCTCCCACATTCTCAACCCGGTACAGGGGTGCTGGCTGTGTGGGTGCTCCCATCACCGGCACTGTTACAACCACCCCCATAATTGTGTGGCTGCATTTCCCATAGTCAGCTGGCACTGGGTACGCATGTGTGTGACATGCCTGGACATGCCCCTGCCGGTCCTGCCTGAGACTCCTCCCCCCTGGTCCAGGTATAAAGGTGACTGCTTCCCACCCCCCTGCCTCAGTCTCTGGACCAGTTCATCAGCACGGGTGTGCTCCAAGTCTTTTGCGAATAAAAGCCTATTTGTTCTTGCATACAAACTAGTCTTTGCTTGATTGATAGTGCATCAGCTTGTTCAGAAGTGAAGTTTGTAATTTAACATTTAATTCCTTCACACAGTCAGCTCGATAATTAAAGAAAGTTCATGGCTGAAATTTTACCGTCCCGCCCGCCACGGGATTCAGAGAGGGTGAGGGGCGGACCAATGGAACAGGTCCCGTTGACCTCGGGCAGGGTTTTCCAGTTTCGAGAAGAGCGAGCCCATAAAATCCCACCCGATATTCGAGGGGAGATGGCATGTATGGCTGGGATTGAACTCCACCAGATTCTCCAGTCATGAGAGCTTCACTTATGGAGAAGCATCGCTTCGCAGTCCCGAAATCAAAGTGGTGACTGCCAAGGTTAGGGTGGCTGAGGGCAGGAGGGTGTGTTTAACTTGTCAAGGGGGACGTACCCTTTGGGAGGTGGTGGTGGCTCAGGAAGCTGAGCCCGGACATGAGGGACCGGTCCTCGGACTGGGTACGATTAGACAATGACACTTACCGGACCATCACCGGGTCACCAGGAGGTGTCACAGTATGTTGGGAGAAATGGTGGGCGCATGACCAGGGGCTGTATTTGTGTTTGTGGGGGGTCTGTCAAAGTCTGTACCCGAAGGGGCACCGATTACGTTCTGAAGGTGGTGGCAGGACCCCGGAGACGCTATAGATTGGGATCGTAGCGGGGAAGCATGTGTAGCCCCCCCTCCGCCCCCTGTCAGGGATGTCAGTAAAAGGCAACGAACTGCTGGTTCAGGTGAAGAAGCCCCTCCCCACAGCCCAACCGATCGACCCTCACAACTGTCCGACCATCACTAGGGGACCCAGGAACGGGTTGGTATTAGTCCCGACTGAGGAGCTATTGTACCAGGGGGTGCATAACGCAGTGGCCTCAGGAGTTTTAATTTTAACGGAGGTACGGTTACCTGCATGGTGTTATATTGTTATATTAAGCCTTATTGAGAGAAATTTTCCACAAATTACACAATTTAGATTTTGGTGATTTTAATGTCAGTGATTTGTATAAATTTAAGTATGTGGCCAGGGAGGCAGGGGCGAGGGGTTGGTAATGACGTGTTCACAGCTTCTAACACTGGCGCATCTATGATATGATGTGGAGATGCCGGCGTTGGACTGGGCTGAACACGGTAAGAGGTCTCACAACACCAGGTTAAAGTCCAACAGGTTTATTTGGTAGCAAATACCATAAGCTTTCGGAGCACTGCTCCTTCGTCAGATGGATTGGAAATGTGCTCTCAAACAGTGCAAACAGACAAAATCATGTTGCAGAATACTGATTAGAATGCGAATACTACAACCAGCCAGGTCTTAAAGGTTCAGACAGAACTACACCATCTGCATGCACACCAAGAACAGGAAACTTGAGAAACTCGGCATCACCACCAGCAGCAACCAAGCCTCCCCCTGTACCACAGTAGAAAACAGTACCACTGCAGGAAAGTCCATTGTCAACTTATCGGACTACACACTTCAGCCAGATGAAATCGAAGTTCTCAGCCGAGGGCTCAACTTTTGTCCCAGTACCAAAATAGACCCCATCAGTCTCGCAGCGGACACAGAGGAAATCATCAGGCGAATGAGTCTGCGGGAGTTCTTCCACAAACCCCAAGAGGCCAACAGCGAACACAATGAGACAGCCAATGAACCGGAACAGCCGACAGAGAGATCCGCAGTGCAACCGAAGAGGAAAGAGTCGAATTGGACTCCTGTGGAAGGCCGCTGCCCTTGACTTGACATGTATGCCCAACCCATCAGGAGGTGCGTCAACACCAAGTTCATCAGCCGCACTCACAAGACAGCCCCAAACATTACCCAAGCCCAACGCAACGCCATCCGCGCTCTCAAGACCAACCGCAACATTGGCATCAAACCAGCAGACAAAGGAGGGGCCATCGTCACACTGAACAGAATGGATTACTGCAAAGAGGTGTACCGCCAACTGAACAGCAAGGAACGCTACAGACAGTTACCCACAGATCCGACCAAAGAACACACGCGTCAACTCAGCACTCTGATCAAAACCTTTGATCCGGACCTTCAGAGCACCCTCCGTGCTCTCATCCCACGTACTCCACGCGTTGGAGATCTCTACTGCCTCCCAAAGATACACAAGGCAAACACACCCGGCCGTCCCATCGTTTCAGGCAATGGAACCCTGTGCGAGAACTTCTCCGGCTATGTCGAGGGCATCTTGAAACCCATTGTACGAAGAACATCCAGCTTTTGTTGCGACACTACAGACTTCCTACAGAAACTCAGCACACATGGAGCAGTTGAACCAGGAGCACTTCTCGTCACAATGGATGTCTCGGCACTCGACACCAGCATCCCCCACAACGATGGCATTGCTGCAACGGCCTCAGTACTCAATGCCGTCAACTGCCAGTTTCCAGATGCAATTTTACAACTCATCCGCTTCATCCTGGACCACAATGTCTTCACCTTCAACAACCAGTTCTTCATCCAGACACACGGAACAGCCATGGGGACCAAATTCGCACCTCGATATGCCAACATCTTCATGCACAGGTTCGAACAAGACTTCTTCACGCACAGGACCTTCAATCGATGCTATACACCAGTTACATCGATGACATTTTCTTCCTTTGGAGTCATGTTGAGCAATCACTGAAACAACTATATGATGACATCAACAAGTTCCATCCCACCATCAGACTCACCATGGACTACTCTCCGGAATTGGTTGCATTCTTGGACACACGCATCTCCATTAAGGACGGTCACCTCAGCACCTCACTGTACCGCAAGCCCACGGATAACCTCATGATGTTCCACTTCTCCATCTACCACCCTAAACACGTTAAAGAAGCCATCCCCTGCGGACAAGCCCTCCGAATAGACAGGATCTGCACAGATGAGGAGGATCGCGACAGACACCTCCAGACGCTGAAAGATGCCCTCATCAGAACAGGATATGGCGCTCGACACATCGATCAACAGTTCCAACGCGCCACAGCGCAAAACCGCACCGACCTCCTCAGAAGACAAACACGGGACACGGTGGACAGAGTACCCTTCGTCGTCCTGTACTTTCCCGGAGCGGAGAAGCTACGGAATCTCCTCCGGAGCCTTCAACATGTCATTGATGAAGACGAACATCTCGCCAAGGCTATCCCCACACCCCCACTTCTTACCTTCAAACAACCACGCAACCTCAAACAGACCATTGTCCGCAGCAAACTACCCAGCCTTCAGGAGAACAGTGACCACGACACCACACAACCCTGCCACAGCAACCTCTGCAAGATGTGCTGGATCATCGACACGGATGCCATCATCTCACGTGAGAACATCATCCACCAGGTACACGGTACCTACTCTTGCAACTCGGCCAACATTGTCTACCTGATACGCTGCAGGAAAGGATGTCCCGAGGCATGGTACATTGGGGAAACCATGCAGACGCTACGACAACGGATGAATGAACGCCGCTCGAGAATCACGAGGCAAGACCATTCTCTTCCTGTGGGGGAGCACTTCAGCAGTCACGGGCATTCAGCCTTGGATCTTCAGGTAAGCGTTCTCCAAGGCGGCCTTCACGACACACGACAGCGCAGAGTCGCTGAGCAGAAACTGATAGCCACGTTCCGCACACATGAAGACGGCCGAAACCGGGATGTTGAATTAATGTCACATTATCAGTAACCCCCACAGCTTGACTCCTGGACTTGCAGAATTTCACTAGCTGTTCTGTCTGGAGACAATACACATCTCTTTAACCTGTGTTTAGTGTTCCCTCCACCCACATTTTCTGTACCTTTAAGACCTGGCTGGCTGTAGGATTCACATTCTAATCAGTATTCTGCAACATGATTTTGTCTGTTTGCACTGTTTGAGAGCACAGTTCCACTCCATCTGACGAAGGAGCAGTGCTCCGAAAGCTTATGGTATTTGCTACCAAATAAACCTGTTGGACTTAACCTGGTGTTGTGAGACTTCTTAACATCTGTGATAAACAGCATGGATGATGTTGAACTAGCTCTACAGATTAACGGATTAAAAAGCTAGCTGAGAAAGGTGTTGGGGCATGAAAACATTGTGGTAGGGATGGGGTTACGGGAAGAGGTAGTGATGACTCTGCATCTAAAAGAAATCATCGCACAATTGGAGACCCATGCTAAAACGACAACTGAACTGATTAGAGAGGATCGGAATGCATCTGATCAAGCTGCCCAGAATGAGGTGAGTGGGCCGTATGGGGCTTGTTTGCAGGGGAGGGACGGAACAATCCGGAAGATTTGAGACAGGGGCAGGTCCTCTCATGGATCAGCGACCTGCACCTAGCAACGTTAACCCTGACAACAGCACATTGAGTCCCCGCCAGCTTGGTGTGGCCTCAGAGGCGTACCCAGTACTGACTGTGGGAAATCCAGCCACACAATGATGGGGGTGGTTGTAACAGGGCAGGTGATGGGAGCACCCACACAGCCAGCACCCCTGTACCGGGTTGAGAATGTGGGAGCCATTCGTGGGGGTGTACATGTTCGTTACAGAAAGGTCCCGCCACATGTCATAGTGTGGGAGCACACTGTGACAAGCACCGACCTCTCCGGTTCTCAGAGCAGGGGAGCACAAGAGACGCTGGGTCCCCAGCACATGAATGCCTCTGCAAGACCTCAGAGCGGGTTCAGGGCTGCTGGGGCAGAGGCTATAAATTGCAGAATGGAAGCGATGGCCACCAGACGCGTCCCCCCACAGGTTGCATACATAGGGGGTGGGACCTATTGTGTCACCACCAGTGCCCAGCGGTATCAGCACGGACCACAGCAGTGGTGCCCGATACCGCACAGCAGTTTCTGTTTTAAACCCAGGGCGGAAGTTCATGTGGCAAACCAACAAATAGTACCCCATCCCAGAACCTCCTTCAATTCACATCACGGTCCGTGGAAATGTCACCAATTTACAAGAATACGCTGCTCACTTTGGGTCTGATATTCCCCCCTTAAAGGAAAAGCTCACGGAACTGGTGGCTGCAGTCGAGCTGTCCCAGAAACATTTCTACCTGACCAACTGCAGGAGAGACAATGGAAATGGCAATGATTTTTACCCCAGCGAAATAGAATAATGCCCCCACAAATGGGAAAACGCTTGGCAGTTCCACGAAACCACCTTGGGACACTTAGCAGCCCATCAGACACCCTCCGAAACCAGTTTGGACTCTTTGTCATTGAAACTGATCAAATCAGTTTCATCCACTTTGCACCCCATTGGTTTGAAACTTCCCGATGGGAGGAGTCAGACAATTTGATGAAGCGAACAGCCTTTTTAAAAATATCCAACTGCGACCAACAGCAAACAAGAGGAGAGGAGGCTGACCTTTCAGCAGTTAACTCAGCAAGGAGTTCTGTGAAGAACAGCGCAGGAGAGTTGTGTGAAAGGAGTGAATTCAGGTGTCCAGGCAGACGACTACGTGGTGGCACTGGAAAGAACAAGGAAGATCCAGAAGCAAGGACTTTTGCTTTGAAACCGATCCGAGGAGTGGTGGGTATATTCTCTACGCCTTCAGAAATCCCCCAATTAGGGAGAGGCTGAGGAGGGGTCTAGGTTTCTTCTTGTTTCTGTGTAAATCGTGTAATGCTAAGAATTTACATTGTCCCATTAGAATTTTCCTTCCATAGCACAGTATTGTAGTGCCTTGTTTTATTGACTGAGTTTGGTTGGAGTTATTCTTGAATAAATTGTTTTTAAATTATCTTTGACCAGTCTCTCTCTCATCGTCCATCTTAGTGAGTCACTACAAAAACAGAACATAATTCCGGGGTACAGAACCGTAAAGGGGCCGAGCACTTCGAAACTCCTCACTTAAGGGGGTCTACTGGTCAGGAATAAACAGTGGTCCCTCTCTCCCTCTCTCTCTCTTGTGAAGCTGTCCCAAAGTGGCACTTCTGGGTTGTATTTTACTATCTACAAGAAAGAGAGGCACACGGTCGGAGCTGGCAGCCACGGTAACTCGTATGGCATAAGGGGGAGCTCACTGGTCAGGAATGAACAGTGTGTCTTTCTTCTGCTCTCTTGCGGGTTGTGGGTCGAACGCCTGCAAGAGAGAGACACCCACAGTTATCAGTGGCATCCGAGACCCTCCTGTGTGGTGTAAAAGGACCTTTAGAGTACACAGCACACAAACACCAAGGGTCCACCATTGAAACTCATTGATACCCATTGAAACCCATCAAAAATGATGTGAAACAAATCAGACCCAAGCAAAGGACAGACTGAATCTTCAGAAGATTCTAGAAGGTAGCCAGAAAGGTTTAAGAACATTATGCTAGCATGGGTCACCCTGACCTCCTCTCCAGCCTACCCAGTAGCATATCCGGACATGGCATCAACTACAGGAGCTCACCTCCAGACCAGAGAGAGAGAGAAAGAGAGATGAACTCGAGAGATCAACACACTGACGGGATCACGAGGATCCTGGGTAATATACAAATTTCTAAATGATCGATTCACGGGAAAGAGAGAATAGTTAAAGTTGTGAAACTTCAGTCTTTTACTGTTTGGAACAAAGTTGCGAATTGGTTCCTTTCCATCAGTTCAGGTGCGTCGTCCTTTTGCCTGATAATATGCAGAGGTGTTTGTGTAAAACCCATGATATACAGTGCCAGTTGAGTGAGTCTGCAGTATCGTAGAAATACTCTGGACAATAGATTTCACAACAACCAACAAGAGTTTTTCATACTCAGTCTAGCTTTCAATTCCAGACTTTATTAATTGAAAAATTCCACCATCTGCTGCGGTGGCATTTGAACCCATGACACCTGGGCTTTAGTTTAAGCCTCGGGATAATAGTCCAGTGACATTGCCACTACCCACCATCTCCCCCAAGGTACAGATCTCCCCCTGAGGTACAGATCAACCGTGGTCTAAATAATATGCTTGAGGAGTTGAATGGCCTCATCCTGTTCCTGTAAATGCATCAAACTGAGATCAGGAGAAATCCCATTGCTGCCTATTATCCATGCTCACTGCATGATCTCTGGGCTGTGATCACATGGAAACCTGTTGTTGCATTTTAGACACAGTGAGAAGTCTCACAACACCAGGTTGAAGTCCAACAGGTTTATTTGGTAGCAAAAGCCACTAGCTTTCCGAGCGCTGCTCCTTCGTCAGGTAAGGGTATGCTGTCCTGACGAAGGAGCAGAGCTCTGAAAGCTAGTGGCTTTTGCTACCATATAAACCTGTTGGACTTTAACCTGGTGTTGTGAGACTCCTTACGTGTTTACCCAGTCCAACGCCGGCATCGCCGCATCGTTGCATTGTTGCACAGTAAGTCATTGTACCTTGAATGAAATCCGCAGATTGGCCAAACAAAACTTCATCAAAGTGTGACCCCTTGAACAAATACATGAACCCATGAGACCGCAGTGCTCGTCTCCCCATCACAATGTGCATCACGGGGAAATCATAGCTTTGTAAACATTTCAGTTTGAGTCGGGAGGCTGAATAATCAGTTGATGTGAAGGAAGTGGAGCTGCACTGACTGGCTGATCTACCTCGGAGTCAATGTGGTTGGTTGGAAGATCTGAATAAGTGAAAGGAGCGTGACCAATGCCAACGTCAGGTAGATTCAATGGGACATTGAAAGGTTTGCCTCACTATAGTTGTACTTTAATTTTAATTTTCTAAACGACCCAATAAATTCAATTAAACTGCTGCAAGATGAAATAGTTGTGTTTTGTTGCCTCGAGTAAATTTTTCATGTCATTGCTCTGAGGTAGTCGGGTACCCAGAGCCTCGTATTATGATCGTTATTCACCGCACTCTCCGGACCTTGTTGGGAGACCGTGACTGAACATCTCGCTTCCAATGTGAGTTTAATGCTCACGCCTTGTTCTGTATTGGATTCAGCTTCCTAACATCATCTCCCATAGGATTGGCTGGGAGATTTCGAGAGCTTGGCAGAAATGTTCAATGTTTGCGAGATTCACTCTAAAGTTCTCGGCAGATATCTGTCCCCTGTTCACTGAATCTACACAATGGAACTCAATGAAAATGATTCATCTTCCGTAGCCTTTCTCTCGGTTGAACTTGCTGTGAATCCTCGGCTACAACAACACATATATTCCAGCAAGATTTTGGTTCAGCTTCTCCCAACAGCAGTGATTGGCTCCTCTGCCTCTGGTACCAAGCCAGCACCAATGGATCATGATCAATGTTAGCTGGCACCACTGATTATCCCGAGTATTCTGCCCCATAGTGCTCCAAATCCCAAAAACCACAAACACTGATTCAAAGGATATAGAAGCAATTTTAAACATTGTTTACCCAGCAGGAGGACATGGAGAAGACCATCAACCCCAACACCATTGCTCTACCTGCCGTGTCCACTGGGTTGTATCCAGATGGAAAGTTTTTATTTTAGCTTATACGAACATATGAATTAGGTGCAGGAGTGGGCCATTCGAGCCCTCGAGCCTATTCCGCTAACAGTCAGTAAGATCACAGCTAATCTGAATGTGCCTCATCTCTGCCTACCTCTGAGAACCATTGACTCCCTTGTTAGTCAGGTATCTATCGACAGGCCAGTGAGCCTCACCTCTGTGGTGGGTAAATTGTTGGAAGATATTTTGAGAGATAGGATCTACAGGCATTTAGAGACGCAAGGACTGATTAGGGACAGTCAGCATGGCTTTGTGAGTGGAAAATCATGCCTCACAAATCTGATTGAGTTTTATGAAGGGGTAACCAAGAAGGTAGATGAGGGCAGTGCAGTTGATGTTGTCTACATGGACTTTAGCAAGGCCTTTTACAAAGTACCTCATGGTAGGTTGTTGCGTAAGGTTAAATCCCACGGGATCCAGGGTGAGGTATCTGAATGGATACCCTATTGGCTACTTGACAGAAGCCAGAGGCTGTTTTATGAGGGTTGTTTTTCAAACTGGAGGCCTGTGACCAGCGGTGTGCCTCAGGGATCAGTGCTGGGTCCACTGTTATTTGTCATTTATATAAATGATTTGGATGAGAATATAGGGGGCATGATTGGTAAGTTTGCAGATGACACCAAGATTGGTGGCATAGCGGACAGTGAAGAAAGTTATCTCCAATTGCAACGGGATCTTGATCAATTGGGCCAGTGGGCTGACGAATGGCAGATGGAGTTTAATTTAGACAAATGCGAGGTGATGCATTTTGGTAGATTGAACCAGGGCAGGACTTACTCAGTTAATGGTAGGGCGTTGGGGAGAGTTACAGAACAAAGAGATCTAGGGGTATAGGTTCATAGCTCCTTGAAAGTGGAGTCAAAGGTGGACAGAGTGGTGAAGAAGGCATTCGGCATGCTTGGTTTCATCAGTCAGAACATTGAATACAGGAGTTGGGACATCTTGTTGATGTTGTACAACATTGTTAAGGCCACGCTTGGAATACTGTGTACAGTTCTGGTCATGCTAGTATAGAAATGATATCATTAAACTAGAAAGAGAGCAGAAAATATTTATGAGGATGCTGCCGGGACTTGATGGATTGAGTTATAAGGAGACATCGATCGACTGGGACTTTTTTCTCTGGAGCGTCGGAGTCTGAGGGGTGATCTTATGGAGGTCTATAAAATAATGAGGGCCACAGATCAGCGAGATAGACAATATATTTTCCGAAAGGTAGGGGAGTCTGAAACTACAGGGCATAGGTTTAAGGTGAGAGGGGAGAGATACAAAAGTGTCCAGAGGGACAATTTTTTTCACACAGAGGGTGGGAGTGTCTGGAACGAGCTGCCAGAGGTAGTAGTAGCGGCGGGTACAATTTTGTCATTTAAAAACATTTAGACAGTTACATTAGTACGATGTGTATGGAGGGATATGGGCCACATGCGGACAATTGGGACTAAATTAAGGGTTTTTAAAAAAAGGTTGGCATGGACAAATTGGGCCGAAGGGCCTGTTTCCATGCTGTAAACTTCTGTGACTCTATGAATGAATAAGAAACTGATTCAAATCGACAGGAACATTCGGACACCAGCAACGAGCAAAGTAATGTATTTTCAATTATTTCTCTTTTCAGTAATAACAGCGCAAAAGGATAATTAATAAAAGTTTAGTAAATTACTGCATTCAACGATGAACCTTCACATTCTCAGGAGGCGAAGGGAATTTGGATGTCAGCTCCGACTCTCAACAACTTTTACAGATGCCCCAGAGAAAGCATTATTTCTGGTTGTATCACAGCTTGGTCTGGGCTCCTGCTCTGTCCAAGACTGCAAGGAACTACAAAAGGTCATGAACGAAGCCCAGTCCATTACGCAAACCAGCCTCTCAACCATTGACACTGTCGACACAACACGCTGCCTCGGGGAAAAGCAGCCGGCATAATCCAGGACACCACGCACCCCGGACATTCTCTCTTCCACCTTATTCCATTGGGAAAAATAATCAAAAGTCTGAGGAGACGTACCGTGCGACTCAAGAATAGCTCCTTCCCCGTTGCCATCAGACTTTTGAATGGACCTACCTCGCACTAAGTTGATGTTTCTCTACACCCTAGCGATGACAGTAACACTACATTCTGCACTCTCGCCTTTCCTTCTCTATGAACGGTATGCATTGTCTGTATAGCGCGCAAGTAACAGTGTTTTTCACTGTATGCTAATACATGTGACAATAATAAATCAAATCAAATCAAATCAGATCGCCCAGCCTGAGTCAGGAAAGTCGGCCCAATCAAGAATGTAAGTGCTGTCAGATATTTTACCAAGTGGCCACTCGCCACTGTTTACCTCACCGAGACGTTACGGCCATGGAAACCATCGCCACAAATCAAAGGGATTTTTATTTAATTATCCAGAGTGCACAGTTACTTTAATCTATCATATTGTTCCTTTTGGTGAAGGAAATAGAATGAATAATATGAATAAATAAGGTACCATGAGAATAGTCACCTTTTTCTGTGAGGGAGAATAAATTGTGTTATCCGGGGCTTCAGAGATACAATTTAAAATTCACAACTTTTAATATAACTGCTGCCTATAACCCTGGCTTTCTGAATGATCTGTGTGGAGCCTTTACAAACACAATTCCATTCCTCATTCATATTGTGTTCTTCAGAATCATAGAATCCCGACAGTGCAGAAGGAGGCCATTTGGCCCATCGAGCCTGCACCGACAACAATCCCACCCAGGCCCTATCCCCGTAACCCTACATATTTACCCTGCTAATCCCCGACACTCAGGGGCAATTTAGCACGGACAATCCCCCATAACCTGCACATTTTTGTCCACTAAGGGACAATTTAGCATGGCCAATCCACCTAACCTGCACATCTTTGGACACTAAGGGGCAATTTAGCATGGCCAATCCACCTAACCTACACATTTGGGGCAGAACGGCAGCACAGTGGTTAGCTATGCTGCCTCACAGCACCAGAGACTCGGGTTCAATTCCATTCCCAGGTCATTGTCTGTGTGGAGTTTACTCATTCTCCCCGTGTCTGTGTGGGTTTACTGTGAGTGCTCTGGTTTCCTCCGAAACTATATTCATCACGTGGTCAGACACAACTCTGCAACTGCACACTGCACTTTCCTGGGTCCAACTGCCAATCCTCCCCGGCTCGGAATCTGCGCCCTCGCACTCGAGTGCCTCATCGCCTCACCTCAACACTCCATCGGGTCAGGCCCGACCACATGGTCCATCGGAAATTCTCCCTAAAAGGGGCCGCACTGCTACAGTTGGGAAATCTATCACCATCCTGACTTGGAAATATGTCAGCTGTTCCTTCAATGTCACTGGGTCCAAATCCTGGAATGCCCTCCCTAACAGCGCTGTGGTTGTACCCACTGGACAGGCTGCAGTGGTTCAAAAAGGAGCTCACCACCTTCTTCTGAAGGGCAGCTAGCGATGGACAATAAATGCTGGGTATAGCCAGCGATACCCACATCCCATAAAATTAATTTTGAAAGAAATGGGAAGATTGAAAGTTGATGGCCAGTGTCTCCACTATTTCCACTGGTCCTGCTCTCAGTGAACCTCCACCATTATCCAGGCTGGGCACATGTTCTATTCCATTGTGATATGAAAAGTGTTGGATAGAACAGGGTTAAGTGAAGTTGTTTGTTTAGTGACTGGAATTGACTGAGTATCCATGGATCCGATTAGTGTGCCTGGAGGGTTTTCCCTCTTCTATGAATGAGGGATTCCGTTCAATGTGTTGTCCCATTGATTCAGCGGGAGCGACAACTCCGACAGCAACAGAGATCAGCGGCTGTGGAGAGCGGGAGAGGGAGAGGAGAGATCAGAATCTGGTAACAATGGATTGGAATCTTCCAACAATGGGTCAGAATCTGGGAACATCGGATTGGAATGTTCCAACAATGGATCAGAATCTGGGAACAATGGATTGGAATGTTCCAAAAATGGATCAGAATCTGGGAACGATGGATTGGAATTTTCCAACACTGGATCAGAATCTGGGAACATTGGATTGGAATCTTCCAACACTGGATCAGAATCTGGGAACAATGGATTGGAATCTTCCAACACTGGACAGGAGTTTTGCTCTGGCTCTGTTCTGTCTTTCTCAAGATTGTTTTGGTTCATTTCCGTTGACAAATCGCATCGGTGTTATGCTCTCGGTTATTCAAGGGGTTTACTATCCAATCCTGGCTATTGTTGGTGTCCCTGGTAAGTCCCTGTGTCCACTTATTCTATTTGTCATCTATGTTTCATTGTATTACTCAACTTCGTATTTCAGTTGTGGGAACATGAAGTCCACTGACTTCAGTTCCACACTTAATCTCTGCTCCCTGTCCATCTACTCCATTCCTGTACCTGAGGCTGTTCCACACTGATTACACCCTCCATTAACCCTTTGACCTTGAGATGATTACTCACCCCATATCCCATGCAGCCATATAAATCATTGGTTAGGCCACATTTCGGGTATTGTGTGCAATGTTGGTCACTACACTACCTGAAGGACGAGGAAGCTCTGGAGTCAGTGCAAAGAGAGTTTACCAGGATGCTCCCATTAACCAGAAACTCAACTGGACTGACCACATCAACACAAAGGGGACAAGAGCAGGTCAGGGGCGAGGAATACTGCGGCGAGTAACTCACCTCCTGACTCCACAAAGCCTGTCCACCATCTACAAGGCACAAGTCAGGAGTGTGATGGAATACTCCCCACTTGCCTGGATGGGTGCAGCTCCAACAACACTCAAGAAACTTGACACCATCCAGGACAAAGCAGCCCGCTTGATTGGAACCACATCCAAAAAACATTCGCTTCCTCCATCACCGATGATCAGTAGCAGCAGTTTGTACCATCTACCAGATACACTGCGACAGTTCACCCAAGATCCTTAGACAGCACCTTCCAAACCCAAGACCACTTCTGCCTAGAAGGACAAGGGCAGCAGATACATGGGGACACCACCATTTGCAAGTTCCCCTCCAAGCCACTCAACATCCTGGTTTGGAAATCGATCGAGGTTTCCTTCGCAGTCGCTGTGATAAAATACGGAAAATCCCTCCTAAATGGCATTGTGGGTCAACCCACAGCACATTGACTGCATTGGGAACATGGAGTCCACTGACTTCAGTTCCACACTTAATCTCTGCTCCCTGTCCATCTACTCCATTCTTGTAGCTGAAGCTGGTCCACACTGATTACACCCTCCATTAACCCTTTGACCTTGAGATGATTACTCACCCCATAGCCCATGCAGCCATATGAAACATTGGTTAGGCCACATTTCGGGTATTGTGTGCAATGGTGGTCACTACACTACCTGAAGGGTAGCTGGGGACACAACCACCTTCTGAAGGGCAACTGCAAATGGGCAATTTAAAATGCTGGCCGCCCAGCAATGCCCATGTCCAACGAATGAATTTAAAAATACATTGCGTGGTCTCGAGGGTGTTGTTTATGTAGAGAGGCTGGATAAACGAGAATTGTTTTCTCTGGAAAGACGGTGGCTGAGGGGAGACCTGATAACTGTCTACAAAATGATGAGAGGAAAAGACAGAGTGGATCGTCAGAGGCTTCTTTCCCAGGGTGGAAGTGTCAATTACAAGGTGGCACAGGTTCCAGGTGAGAGGGAGAAAGTTTAAAGGAGATGTGTGGGGGAGGTTTTTCACGCAGAGTGTGGTGGGTGTCTGGAACGTGTTGCCAGAGGATGTGATGGAATAGAGAGATACGGTCAGAGTCAGGGCAGTAGATTTTCTTTTCTTTAATTAGGACATCACAGAAACATAGAAATACAGAAGATAAGAGCTGGAGTTGGCCAATCAGCCCTTCAAGCCCGCTCCATCATTCATTACAATCATGGCCAATCGCCTAACTCAATAGCCTCATCCTGCTTTTTCCCCATAACTTTTGATCCCATTCGCCTCAAGTGTTATATCCAGCCGCCTCTGGAATACATTCAATGTTTGGGCATCAGCTACTTCTTGCAGCAATGAATTCCACAGGCTCACCACTCTTTGGGTGAAGTAATGTCTCCTCATCTCTGTCCCCACTGGTCCTCCCTGAATCCTCAGACTGTGACTCCTGGCTCTGGATTCTACCACCATCGGGAATATCCTCCTTGCATCTCACCTGTTCAGTCCTGTTAGAATTTAAAAAGTCTCGATGAAATCCCCCACTCAATCCTAACCTAATCAATCTCTCCTCATATATCAGTCCCGTCGTCCCCAGAATCAGCCTGGTAAACCTGGTAAATCATGATTGGCTATGGCTTGGAGGGCCCAACGGTCTGTTCCTGTGCTATCCACTACATCACGAATCCTGTCTAATGTTACCTCCAGAATCATCCTTTGCCTCACTCCACCTGTCACAATTTCCAACTCCAGTTTTCTGCTGACCAGCCTCCGAGTTACAAAACTGCAGAGTGAAAGCTCATCTCAAAATCCGCTGTGCAGATCCCAACTTTTACCAAGTCCGAATACCATCATCCTTGTGCTCACTGACCTCCGTCACCAGCTGATCTGGTACAAACCTCATTTTCACACTCACCTGATTTAATCCCTTCATGACTTGGTCTACCTGATGGTCTCACACTATCGATTTTCATAAATGCTTCTGTTTGCTGGCATTTCAACAGAGATCCCCAAACACTCCACAACATGTATGTCTTCAGTACAACACCAGGATATTGTCAGGACCCATGGACTGCACAGCAGATAGCAGGAGGACAATGAGAAGGGGCGGTTAAAGTAGGACTGAGGGTGTTGCATTTGAAGTTTACAAAATAAAGTCACTGAGCTTGTCGTGCAGATTGAAATTTGCGGGTAGAATGTTGTGGGCGTCACGGAGACGTGGCTGCAAAGGGACCAAGTCTGGGAACTAAATATCCAAAGATACACATCCAATTGAAAAGACAGACACCTTGATAGAGGGGGCGGCGTTGCTTTGTTCGTAAGAAAATAAATTAAATTTATAGCAAGAAAGGATATAGGGTCAGACGATACAGGGCGAGACTTTGTAGACTCGCTGACCCCAACACCGTAAAATACTGCCGGAGGTCAACAGATCTTTCCCTCATCCGCCCAACGCCCGCTCCGATTGCCGTGTCTGCCAGGACAGTAAAGGTCCGGCCATAGAATTGGTATGGCGAGAATTGGGGAACTTCAAAAGTAAAAAGACCCTGATGGGAGTAATGTACAGGCTTCCGAGCATCAGTCAGGATGTGGGGGACAAAATACACCAGGAGATAAAAAAGGCAGCGAAGAACGGCGAGGTTACAGTGATCACGGGAGACTTCAATGTGCAGGTGGACTGGGAAAAACAGGTCGGTAGTTGATCCCAAGAATATGAATTTGTGGAATGTCTGTAAGATGGATTTTTGGAGCAGCTTGGGGTGGAGCCCAGTAGGAATCAGGGAATTCTGGATTTGGTGATGTGTAATGAGGCAGTTTTGATATGGGGGCTGAGGATGAAGGAACCCTGATGAGACAGTGACCATTGTACGATAGAATTCACCCTGCAGTTTGAGAGGGAGCAGCTGGAATCAGATGTAATGGTATTACAGTGGAGTAAGGGCAACCACTGGGGCACGAGGGAGGAGGGGCCTTGACAGAAATCTCTATCCTCATTGGCTACAGGTGAAGTTCCAGAGGACTGGAGAGTAGCCAATGTTGTTCCATTGTTTAAGAATTGCAGCAGGGATAATCCAAGAAATTATAGGCCAGTGAGCATTACGTCAGTTGTGGGAAAGTATTGGAAAACATTGTTCGGGGCAGGATTTACTCACATTTGGGGGGGAGAAAAGGACGTATTAGTGACAGACAGCATGGTTTGTGAAGGGAAGGTCATGCAGCATTAACTTGTTCGAGGTTTTCGAGTAAGTTTCGAAGATGCGAGGTGATCGAAAGCCAGTGGATGTTGTATACATGGACTTCAATAAAGGCTTTCACAAGGTGCCTGATGGTAGACTGGTATGAAAGTTGAAGTCACACGGGATCAGATGGGAGCTGGCTAGATGGATTCAGAACTTGCTTGGGCAAAGAAGACAGAGGGTAGCATTAGAGGGGTGTTTTTCTGAATGGAAGGCTGTGACTAGTGGTGTTTCACAGGGATCATTTATTGGACCTTTGTTCTTCGTAGTATATATAAATGATTTGGAGGAAAATGTAGCTGGTCTGATTAGTAACTTCGCAAGGAGTCCACAAAAATTTGTGGAGTTGCGGGCAGTGAAGCGGATTGTCACAGGATGCAGGAAGATATAGATCGGTTGGAGACTTGGGCGGAGAAATGGCACATGTAGTTTAATCCGGACAAATGTGAGATAATGCATTGTGGAAGGTCCAATGCGTGTCGGAATTATACAGTAAATGGTCGAACCCTTAGGAGTATTGACAGGCAGAGAGATCTGGGCGTACATGTCCACTGATCACTGAAAGAGGCAACGCAGGTGAATAAGCGAGTTAAGAAGGCATACAGCATGCTTGTATTCATCGGCCGGGGCATTGAGTATTAAAATTGGCAGGTCATGCTGCAGCTGTACAGAACCCCTTAGTTAGGCTTTATTTGTGTACAATTCTGGTCACCACACAACCAGAAGTATGGAGATGCCATGGAGAGGGTCCAGAAGAGTTTTACCAGGATGTTGCCTGGTCTGGTGGGTATTAGCTGTGAGGAGAGTTTGCATGTACTCGGTTAGTTGAGGGGTGACCTGATAGAGGTTTACAAGATCATGAGTGACATCGACAGGGTGGATAGTCAGACCCTCCTTCCGAGAGTGGAAATGTCATGTACTGAGAGACATAGGTTTAAGGTGCGTGGGGAAAAGTTTAGAGGAGAGGTGTGAGGCAAGTTTTTTTACACAGAAGGTGGTGAATATCTGGAATGCACTGTGCGGGCAGGTAATGGGAGCAGGCATGATGGCGGCATCTCGGGGGCATTTTGACGAATGCATGAATAGGATGTGAAGGGAAGGCTAGGGGCTCTGCAGGTTCATAGTTTTAGTTTACGCAGGCATCATGATCGGCGCAGGCATCGAGGGCGGAAGGGCCTGTTCCTGTGCTGTACTGTTATTTGTTCTTTGATTTGTTCTTTGAGCTGTTCTGAATTGATTGGGAGAGGATCCCAGCAGGAAAAATGTTGGGACAGCAATGGCAGGAGTTTCTGGACGTAATTCAGGCGACACAGCAAAGTTTTATGCCAAGAAGAAGCATACGATGGGAAGGATGAGGCTGTAAGTGGAGAGGATCTCCAAGAAGATCACGCATATCGATACATCTTACTGTGTTCACCCCAGTCCAACACCGGCATCTCCCCATCAAGAATGAGGCAACCATGGCTGACGAGGGAAGTCAGGGACAGCATAAAAAGCAAATGAAAAACCATAAACTGTAGAAAAGATTAGTGGGAAGCCAGTGGAGTGAGAATCATTTAAAAACCAACAGAGGACAACTACAAAAGAAATCAGGATGGAGATGGCGAATTATGAGGGTGTACATATAAAATAAATTTGCAAGAGTTCCTTTAGATATATACAGGGTGAGCGAGAGACAAGAGTGTTCATTGGAGCGCTGGAAAATAACGCTGCAGAAGTAATAGTGCAGAACAAAAAATGGCGGAAGATCTGAATGGGTTAATTTGCAAGTTGAGTTGTTTTTTTAATTCATTTGTCGGACGTGGGCTGGGCCAGCATGTATTGCTCATCCCTAGTTGCCCTTGAGAAGGTGGTGGTGAGCTGCCTTCTAGAATCGCTGCAGTCCATTTTCTGACCCACAATGCCGTCAGACAGGATTTCCAGGATTTTGACCCAGCGACTGCGAAGGAACAGCGGTACATTTCCAAGTCAGGATGGTGAGTGGCTTGGAGGCGAACTTGCAAAGTGGTGGCATTCCCATTTATCTGATGCCCTTGTCCTTCTAGATGGAAGTGGTCGTGGGTTTGGAAGGTGCTGTCTCAGGATCTTTGGTGAATTGGTGCAGTGCATCTTGTAGATAGTACACACTGCTGCTACTGAGCGTCGGTGGTGGAGGGAGTGGGTGTTTGTAGATGTGGTGCCAATCAAACAGGCTGCTTTGTCCTGGATGGTGTCGAGCTTCTTGATTGTTGTTGGAGTTGCACCCACCCAGGGCAGGTGGGGATTATTGCATCGCTCTCCTGACTTGTGCCTTGAAGATGGTGGATAGGCTTTGGGGAGTCAGGATGTGAGTTACTTGCTGCAGTATTCTTAGCCTCTGGCCTGCTTTTGTAGCCACTCTGTGTATGTGGTGAGTCCGGTTGAGTTTCTGGTCAATTGTAACCCCAAGGCTGTTGACAGTGGGGGATTCAGTGATGGTCACACCATTGAATGACAAAAGGCGGCGGTTGGAGTGTCTTTTGTTGGTGATGCTCATTGCCTGGCATTTGTGTGGCACGAATGTTACTGCCACTTGTCACCCTAAGCCTGGATATTGTCCAGATCTTGTTGCATTTGAACATGGACTGCTTCAGTATCTGAGGAGTTGTGAAAGGTGCTGACTATTCTGCAATCATCGGCCAACATCCCCGCTTCTGAACTTATGACGGAGGGAAGGCCATTGATGAAGCAGCTGAAGATGGTTGGGCCGAGGACACTATCCTGAGGGACTCCTGCAGAGATGTCCTGGAGCTGAGATGACTGACCCTCCACAACCACAACATCTTCCTATGTACCAGGTATGAATCCAACCAGCAGAGAGTTTGCCCCCGATACCCATGGATTCCAAATTCGTTAGGGCTCCTTGATGCCAGACTCGGTCGAATGGGGCCTTTATGTCAACGGCTGTCACTCTCACCTCCCCTCTGGAACTCAGCTCTTTTGTCCATGTTTGAACCAAGGTTGTCAGGAGGTCAGGAGCTGAGTGACCCTGGCGAAACCCAAACTGTGCGTCACTGAGTGGATTATTGCTCAGCAGGTGCTGCTTGGTAGCACTGTTTATGATCTCTTCCATCACTTTACTGATCGACCCAATCGACTGATGGGGCGATAATTGGCTGGGTTGGATTTGTCTTGCTATTTGTGTACAGAACATACCTGGGCAATGTTCCACGTTGTTGGGTAGATGCCAGTGTTGTATCTGTACTGGAAGAGCTTGGCTAGGGGAGTGGCAAGTTCTTGAGCACAAGTGTTCAGTCCTATTGCCGGAATGTTATCAGGGCCCATTGCCTTTGCAGTATCCAGTGCCTCCAACCGTTTCTTGATATCACGTGGAGTGAATCGAATTGGCTGGAGACTGGCATCTAAGATGCTGGGGACCAGTGGAGGAGGCCAATGTGGAAGATGTACTCGGCACTTCTGGCTGAAGATTGCTGCGAATACTTATCTTTTGCACTGATGTGCTGGACTCCTCCATCATTGAGGATGGGGATATTTGTGGAGCCTCCTCTTCCAGTGAGTTGTTTAATTGTCCACCACCATTCTCGACTGGATGTAGAAGGACTGCACAGCTAAGATCTGATCCGTTGGTTGTGGGATCTCTTAGTTCTGTCTATCACTTGCTGTTTTTGCTGTTTGGCATGCAAGTAGTCCTGTTTGGTAGCTTCACCAGGTTGACATCTCATTTTTAGGTATGCCTGGTGCTGCTCCTGGCCTCCCCTCCTGCACTCTCCATTGAACCAAATCCCCTGGTTGGTTGGTAATGGTTGAGTAGGTGATCTGCCGGGCTATGAGGTTGCAGATGGTGCTGGAGTACAATTCTGCTGCTGTTGTTGGCCCACAGCGCCTCATGGATGCCCAGTCTTGAGTTGCTGGATCAGTTTGAAGTCTGTCCCATTGAGCACAGTGATAGAGTCACACAACACGATGGAGGTTATTCTCAATGTGAACGTGGGACTTCATCTCCACAGGGACTGTGCGGTGGTCACTCTTCCGATACTGTCATGGACAGATGTATCTGCAACAGGCACATTGGTAACGATGAGGTCAAGTATGTTACTTCGTCTTGTTGGTTCCTTCACCACCTGCTGCAGACCCAGTCTAGCAGTGATATCCTTTAGGACCCGACCAGCTCGATCAGTAATGCTGCTGCTGAGCCACTCTTGGTGATGGATATTGAAATCCCCCATCAAGAGTTCATTTTGCGCCCTTGCCACCCTCAGTGCTTCCTCCAACTGTTGTTCAACGTGGAGGAATACTGATTCATCAACCAAAGGAGGACGGGACATGGTAACCAGTAGGAGGTTTGCTTGCCCATGTTTAACCTGAAGCCATGAGACTTCATCCACATTTTGCACCAGATCATTTATATATACGATGAACAATAGAGGTCCCAGCACTGATCCCTGAGGAACACCACTAGCTGCAGATATCCATTCGGAAAAACACGCTACCACCACTGATCTCTGTCTTCTATAACGATGTAAGAAGTTTAACAACACCAGGTTAAAGTCCAACAGGTATACCTGTCCAACGCCGGCATCTCCACATCATTCTATAACGGTGCCAGTTCTAGCCCACCCCAAATCCCAAGTGATTTTAGTTTTTGTACCAGTCTGCCATGTGGAACCTTGTCAAACGTCTTTCTAAAATCCTTATAAACGACATCCACAGCCCTTCCCTCATCAATTAACTTGGTCACCTCTTCAAAAAACTCAATCAAATTGGTGAGACATGGCCTTCCCGCACAGAATCATGTTGCCTGTCACTTACTAGTACATTTTCTTGCTAATGTTCACAGATGTCCCTCAGCATCTTCTCCAAAAATCTGCCCCACCTCAGGCAGAGCGGCTTATACTTTCCTGTAAGAAGTCCCACAACACCAGGTTAAAATCCAACAGGTTTATTTGGTATCACGAGCTCTCGGAGCGCTTCCCCTTCATCAGCCAGAGGAGTTGAGTGGAGTCCATTCATTTGATGAAGGAACAGCACTCCAAAAGCTCGTGATACAAAATAAACCTGTTAGACTTTAACCTGGTGTTGTGAGACTTCTTACTGTGCCTACCTCACTTCAACACCGCCATCCCCACATCATAATTCTTTCCTGGATTACGCCCGATTCATTTCTTAAGCAAGGGAACACAATGTTTGACTTCATCAGTTGGGGCATTGTGTATAAAAATTGGCAGGTCATGCTGCAGCTGTACAGAACCTTAGGCCTCATTTGGAAGACTGTGTACAATTCTGGTTGCGACACTACAAGAAGGTTGTGAATGCTTTGGCAAGGGTACAGATGAGGGTACAGAACGTTACCTGGTCTGGAGGCTATTAGCGATGGGGATCGTTTGGATAAACTCGGTTAGTTCTCACTGGAATGGCAGAGGTTGAGGGGCTACCTGATATAAGTTTATAATATTGTGATTGGCATGGACCGAGTGGATAGTCAGACCCTCGTTCCCAGGGTAGAAAAGTCATGTGCCATGGGACATAAGTTTAAGGTGCGTGGGGAAAAGTTTAGAGGAGATGCATGAGGCAAGTTTTTTACACAGAGTGTAGTAAATGTCAGGAACGCGCTGCCTGGGGAGGCGGTGGGAGCAGGTACGATAGCGACATTTAAGTGGCACCAAGACGAATACATGAATAGAATGGGAAAGAAAGTAAGCGGACTACGGAAGTGCATACAGTTTTAGTTTAGGCATCATGATTTGCGCAGGCTTGGGAGGCCGAAGGGCCTGTTCCTTTGCTGGAATCTTCTCTTTTTTCCTTATGAATGGTGGAACAAGCTTGAAGGGCCAAAAGGCCTCCTCCGGCTCCAATTTTCTATGTTTCCATGGGAAGATTAGGCTTCTCAACGGGTCAACTCTCACACGACAACAATGTCTCAATCATCAATGACAAGTGGCGATATTTACAGTGCAAATATCATAATTCTCCAGCCAGGAGGACCCTTAAGCCCGGGCTGATGCCCTGGTGCACAGGTTCAAACCCCATCACAGGAGCTGTTTGAATTTAAATTCAATTGACAAAAAATACAATTGAAAGTTAGTCTCAGTAATGCTGACCATGAAACCATTGTTGATTGTTGTAAGAACCCATCCTGTTCCCTCATGTCCTTTTGTTATGGTTCAAGTTAAAAACTCCAAAGTACTTTTTGTAGAACACCCAAACCATAAGTTTTGCATCTTGAGTTTGGCGAGGATGAACATGATAAGTTTGACTTCAGGTATGATTCACCAACCGACCAGCGAGCTTTTATCAAACTAAGTTTACTCAGAATATAATAAACATGTGTAGACAGAAAATTAGCAACACCTTTTATCAATTACAAACAAAAACAACAGAAAGAAAACAACCACAATGAGGAATTAAAACTTAATTGAATATTAAACCTGTACAACAAACCAAAATCTTTCACAGGCTTCACACAGCATCGATTAAAATCTCACTTCAATGGAATTGAGTTGTTTCGAGGCTCATATTTTCCTTCTGGAAGGTGACACATTGCCCTGAGATAATCATGATGTGGAGGTTCCGGCGATGGACCGGGGTGGGTACCGTTAGATATCTCACATCACCAGGATAAAGAACAACAGGTTGATTTGGAATCACGAGCTTTCGGTGCGCTGCCCCTTCATCAGTCACCTGATGACAGAGTAGCTCTGAGGACGCTCGTGATTCCAAATAAACCTGTTGGACTTTAACCTGATGTGAAACTTTTTATTGAGATAACCAGCAGACTTTCCATGCAGAACAGGGAGACAGAGACCTCAGCTTCTTTCTTGCTTGATGCCGATGCCAAAATTTAAAGCAAAACTGCAGGCTTAAAACTCTTAAAAATTAAACCTTAAACTCACTGGAAAGAAAACCAAACTGTTCCAAAACAAGTGACCTTTTCTCCTAACAATGCAGGATCGTAAAACTAACCGCAAACAACCCAATTTACCACTTAAGTAGCAATAACAGGGCCCATTGTAGTCAGCCCAGCAACAATGACATCACTGAAGCTACGAGCTAAGAAATCATGATTTCTTTATTCTTAAAGGGACGCTAACTTCACACTTTGGGGAAGGAAATCTGCCATCCTTGCCTGGTCTGGCATACATCTGATTGCAGACCCACAGGGTAATGACTCTTAACCCCTCTCTCAAAGTGAACCGGCAGGAATACAGCTCATGGATAATTTGGGTTTCTCCCCAAATGCTGGCCGTGCCTTCAGTTTGTCGTTTTAGCAGGGCCATCATGCAAGGAAGAAGCTGAGGTCTCTGTCTCCCTGTTCTGGATGGAAAGTCTGCTGGTTATCTCAATAAGAAGTTTCACATCACCAGGGTTAAAGCCCAACAAGTTTATTTGGAATGCGGAGCTTTCAGAGCGCTGCTACTTCATCAGGTGAGTGATGAAGGAGCAGCGCCCCAAAAGCTGGAGATTCCAAGTAACCTTGTTGGTCTTTAAACCTGGTGTTGTGAGACATCTTACTGTGCCAGCCCCAGTCTTTCACATCCTGGAATTAAATAAACCATCTGTATCGGAGCCCTACAGGGGCCAAAGCTGAGACGAGCCCCAAGCGAGAATCGGAACCACCAGCCTCTCACACTGGACAGTTCCCCGTAACCTGAAAAAGGAATCACTCACCAGTTTCCCCTGTTTCCTGCCATTGCGTCACTTTGAAGAACAATACTGGGGAACGAACCTGTTACTTTGAAAATTAAACTTGATAAATTGGGAAAATACTGCATTCTTCACAGTCTTCATCATTCACATTGAGTACAAAAATTAGGGTAAAATTCACTCTTCCCAAACAGTATGTCCCACTCCGAGTTCCCTCAATACAATTGTAATATTCTTGATTTTACAATATACATTCCATGTGAGGCATTGAGACCAAGGGTAAAACATAATACCCTCTCAAAGGATATGACAGAATTTCTATCCAGCATACAATCGGGTGGTACATCCCAAATCCAAACCACTCATTGAGTACAACTGAGTTTCTTAATGTAATCTCTGCTTACATAGAACATAGAACAGTACAACACAGGAACAGGTCCTTTGGTCTGTGATGTTGTGTCGAACCTGACGCCAAGTTAAGCGAACCCCTTCTGCCTCTCCTTGGCCCATATCCCTCTGGTCCTTGCATATTCATGTGCTTACGTAAAAGCCCCTTAAACGTCCCTATCATATCAGCCTCCACCACCATCACTGGCAGTATGTTCCAGACACCTACCACTCTCTGTCTAAAAGATCTTGCCCTTTGATCTTTTCCACTCTCACTTTAAGTGCGTGCCCCCGAGTATTAGTACTAGGGGTGGCATGGTGGGAGAGTGGCTGGCAAAGCTGCCTCATAGCACTCGGGACTGGGTTCAATTCCATCCTCGGGTGTCTCTCTGTGTGGAGTTTGCACATTCCCGCCGTGTCTGCGTGGGTTTCCTCTGGGTGATCTGGTTTCCTCCCATGCACCAAAGATGTGCAGGTTAGGTGGATTGATCATGCTAAATTGCCCCTTTGTGTCAGTGGGATTAGCTGTGTTAAAACCTAAGGTCATGGAGGACCAAGACAGGTTGTTGCTCATCTGGACCACTAAAAACTTGATGCTCTCGACCATTTCAACTTCTTCCCGTTGTTGTAGAGAGGGGCGTGTACTCCCCTCTGCTTCCTGAAGTCGATGACTATCTCCTTTGCTTTGTTGACATTGAGGAAGAGATTACTTTGGTCGCACCGGTTCACCAGATTCTCTATCTCTTCCCTGTTCTTGATGTCATCGTTGTGTGAGATCTGACCCACTGCTGTGGTGTCAACTGCAAGCTTGGAAATCGAGTTGGAGGGGACTTTGGCCACACAGTAATCGGCGGATTAGGAGTATAGCAAGTGGCTGAGGACACAGCCTTGTGGGGCACCGCTGTTGAGGATGATTGTGGCGGAGGCGTGGTTAACTGTCCTTATTCATTGCTGTCTGTGGGGTCGGAGGTTCAGGATCCAATTGCAGAGGCAGGAGCCGAACCCCAGGACACGGACTTTGGACACGAGTTTCGTAGGACAAATGGAGTTGAAGACTGAGCTGTAGTCGATAAACACGAGTCTGTGTTCCAGGGTTGATTGTAGGGCCAGGGAGATGGTGTCCGTGGACCTGTTGTGGAGGGAGGAGAACTGTAGTGGATCCAGGAAATCTGGGAGGCTGGAATTGATCCATGCCATGACTAACCTTTTGATGCATTTCATAATAGTGGATATCAGAGTCACCGGGCGACAGTCATTAAGGCAGCCTGCTTGGCCTTTCTGAGGTACCGGCCTTGGTTTGAGTTTTTCTCACCTGGTGCATAGATCAGCAACCTTCCTACCGAGAGAGGACTCACTGAGCTTCAATGTTCCAGTAGGTCACAGTGGGGCAGCAGCAAATGCACTGGGCACGATGGACCGTAGCTATTCACTGAACCCTGAAGCTTTCTCCCACTGTTGAAAGCAAACCCTGGTACTTGTGTTCTGATGTGGAGATGCCGGCGTTGGACTGGGGTGAACACAGTAAGAGTTTTAACAACACCAGATTAAAGTCCAACCAGTTTATTTGGTAGCAAATACCATTCGCTTTCGGAGCGCTGCTCCTTCGTCAGATGGAGTGGAAATCTGCTCTCAAACAGGGCACAGAGATTTGTGTTCTGTGCCATTTGAGTGTGAGATTACTGTTTCGTCCTGTGTTATGCGAATGGTGTCCACAATGCTGTGATCTCCTCTCCAGGGTACAGTTCTGTGTTAGTATAACAGAGTCGGAACTGTTGAGGCATCAGGATCTCCCTCTGACAACTGTTAGTATTGTCCAGAGGAAAGGGTGAAACCAGCACTGTTTGGTGCCAGCTCTGCTGCAGGGGTTGTCAGTAAGCTGTCTGAGAGACGACAGATTACCACCTACAGGACTCCACTCCGGATTTTGTGTCAGAATTTACACCCTCAGCCTTCTTACTCTCCAAATCCCCCACAAGGTAGAGGGGCTATTTACCTGTGGCTGAGTGAGGGACAATGTTGTGGACTGTCTGGAAAACGCTCTCCCAAATGTATACCATTGTGTCGCTACCATGGAGCAGCACGGTGACACAGTGGTTAGCACTGCTGACTCACAGCATCAGGGACCTCAGTTCAGTTCCAGGCTTGGGTCACTGTCTGTGTGGGGGTTGGACCTTCTCCCCGTGTCTGCGTGGGTTTCCTCCGGATGCTCAACTTTCCCCTCACACTCGAAAAGACGTGCTTGATTTAAAGAAAAGATCAAAGTGATTTTATGTGTGTTCATTCTTTTTTATTTCAACCCATCCTCAGTCTCAATGGTAACTTCTTCGGCTGAATCATATCTCATTTTATTCTTTATTTTCTTCCTGACAGTGAACATAATCACAATTGTGACACTGACCAGCAGAAACTGTGGTCTGTCCAAATGTGTCACTCGTTACCTGGTGGCCATGTCAGCGGGGGATCTGCTGGTCGTTATCATCGACCTGATATTGAGACAGATTCCCATTGTTTATCCGGAACAATTTTATTTCCTGCAATCGGTCCCCGTGTGTAACATCCACGCCGTCCTGCTTTATGCAGCCACTGACTGTTCTGTCTGGTTCACCGTCACTTTCACCTTTGATCGATTTGTGGCCATTTGCTGCCCCAAGCTGAAAAGTAAATATTGCAGCGAGAAATCGGCGGCTGTGGTTCTGGGAACAGTGTCGGTGCTGAGCTGTTTAAAGAACATTTTCTGGTATTTTATGTTATCAAATGATTATTGGCTGCTGAACGACCCCTGGTTTTGTCAGGTCACAGTTGATGTTCAGTCCTCGCTGGTCTGGGGAATAATCGTGTTGCTCCAGAACATTCTAACCCCGTGTGTCCCATTCGTCCTGATTCTGCTGCTCAATGCTTTCACCGTCAGACACATTTTAGTGAGCAGCAGAGCCCGCAGGAGACTCCGGGCTCACAGCAATGGGGAGAATCCCAGAGACTCAGAGATGGACAGTCGCAGGAAATCCATCATTTTACTGTTTGTTATCTCAGCCAATTTCATCCTTCTATGGTCAATATTAATGGTTTATTCTATATGGCGTCGGATGTTTTATTTGGCCTATTGGTCGGGATGGATAGATTATTTTGTTATGGAATTGGGTTTCATGCTGCAACTAACAAGTTGCTGCACAAACACTGCCATTTATGCTGTGACACAGACTCACTTCAGGCAGCAGCTGAAAAATCTACTGAAATATCCCCTTACTTCAATCTTCAACTCATTACACCCTGAGAGGAAACTACAACCACAGGAGCCCTGACTCGTCCTATTGGACATTCAAACTGAAAATGACAAACAGGCTCACAGCGACAGAAAGAGTGACAGACAGAGAGAGAGGGCAGTGATAAAAACAGTGAGAGTGATAGAGAGACAGAGATTGACAGAGAGGAAAGGGCACAAAGATATGGAGAGCGACAGTTTGAAAGAGTTTCTAACAGATACAGGGAAATGAACAGAGAGACCGAGAGAGAGAGCCAGAGAGAAAAAAACAGAGAGAGAGAGAGACTCGCAAAGAACGAGAGAAACAGGGGTAGAGGGTGGGGGAAATGGTGAGGGAGATGGACAGGAAATGAGAAAGGGAGGCAGGGGAAGAGAGATGGGAGGATGTAATAAGAGAAGGAGAAGGAGACTAAGTGGGAAAGGGAGACAGAAAGGTAGGCAGAGGGAAATGGTCAGAGGCAGAGGGAAACAGTGATATAGAGACAGAGAGCGGGAGCGAATGGGGAAGAGTGAGACTGAGCAAGTACAATGGACAGAGCAAGAACAAAAGACAGAGCGAGGTAGAGAAAGAGGGAAAGAGAGAGAGACAAAGTAAAGGGGGACAGAGATGGATAGGAAAGAGGAGATTGAGATGAAGTTGGAGGAGAGTGAGGCTGAAAGGGCACAGGAGAGGCAGAGGAAGAGGGTAGAGAGTGGGAGACAGAGGGAGAGAGACAGAAGGAGACAGAGAGAGAGAGGGAGAGAGACAGAGAGAGAAACACAGAAAGAGACAGAGAGAGACATACTTAATGACTTTAACGATAACCATCAGGTGGACTTATTGGAATATGAGCTCCCTGATTGAGGCAGATAATGCTGTCCAATCCGGGAGCCCTGCAGACGTATATAATATGGTGTGTCTAGGTTACCGGAACTCAGGGTGTGTACACTCAGGGTGTGGATGTGATGGACTGGTGGTTTTATCACTAGATTATTAATACAGAAACTCAGCTAATGTTCTGAACACCCGGGTTCCAATCCCGTCACGGCAGATGGTGGAATCTGAATAAATATATCCGGAGTTTAGAATCCGCTGGTGACCATAAAAACATTGTCGATTTTCGGAAAAACCCATCTGGTTCACCAATGTCCCAGGAAAGGAAATCTGTCGCCCTTGCCCAGTCAGGCTTAAAGGTGACTCCAGGGCCACAGCAATGTGGCTGACACTTAATTGCCCTCTGAACATGGGCAACTACGAGGCCGAGTCGCGAAGGCAGATGCCTTGAGTTGGCTACGATTAACACACACTTGTCGTATCCCCAATGAAAGAGACAGTAATCATGATTTTTTTCAATACTTTCCCAGTGGCTACCAATAATATTCGGCTGTGGAAGCAAAATTACCCAGTGCTGAATAAACTGAAGCAGCTAGTGCTGATGGGGGAATCCAAAAGACCGTTACAACCTGAATTGTACCCATATTGGAGTGGCAGAGAGCAGCTGACTGTGGAAGATGACACACGCCTATGGGGTTCAAGAGTGTCATCCTGAGCCAGGTTCACCATCCCATCCTGGCTGAACTTTACCATGGCCACCCAGGAGTGACAAACTGAAGATCCTCCAATTTGCCATGTCTGGTGGACAGGTACCTCCACATCATGGCCAGGTATGGATACAGAGACTTGCTCGTGGGTCAGTGTTGGCAAAATCAACAAGGGCAGAACTATCACCAGCCACTACTCTTCACGCTTGGGAATGGCTGGGACGGCCGTAGACGTGGCTGCACATGGACAGTGCCGGACCGTTCATGTGGTCCATGTTCCTGATAATGGTAGATACTGATTCAAAATGGATGCCGTACACAGGGGGAGTTAATCAAACACAAGGACAAGAGTGGAGAAACTTCACGCCTCTTTCTTGACACCCGGGATCGGCAGGTGTTGGTTTCTGAAAATGGACCACCGTTCATCAGGCAAGAATTTGTGCATTGCATGAAGTTGAACAGAATTTGACACGTTTGGACAGTGCCATATTACCCATCATCCAACGGCCTGGCAGAAAGAGAGGCCCAAACTGTAAAAGCAGGTTCAAAACACCAGCCCACAGCCTCCTTGGAAACCAAACTATCCAGATTCATCTTCAATTTCAGGACGACACACCCCCCCCCATCCCCGCACCCTCCAACCCCTCCCCCACCGTCCCCTCTTCAACAACTGGAATAGCCCCAGCAGAGTTGCTCATGAGAAGATCACTCCGCCCAAGGTTAAGTCTGATCTTCCCAGTGCAGGGGTTGACACCCAGTGCCGTTCCCACCAACCGGGAGAGGCACTGAAAGGCAGTTGATAGATTCTTAGTAAAGAATCATGGCAATGGATCCGCGTGGTTATGAGGGACGTTCAAGTCCGGAACAGGGCCAGTTTCCTATTGTAAAGAGGAAAAACGGAAGGAAAGCACACTTTAAAATAACTGCCTGGCACATAAAGAGTTAACTGGGAAAGGAACCATAAAACAGACACCGGCTTCCACTTAGACAAAGATCACTTGAAGTCAAACCCAACAGACAAGACATTTAGAATCACAGACAGTGATTTAAAGTTAACAAACACCTCAGGAAGCCAAGCCAAGGATCGAGACATCTTTTAGATAAGGGAAAAAACCCAAGACAAAGGGAGTAGATTAGTCATAGGAAGAGCGGGAAAATATGAATGCAGGAAACCCGATTTGCACCTGAATGAGCCGAAACCAGCCATTGATAGCCACAGACATAGGAAATGTACGCATTCATAAGAACAATACGATGTTAAATGTCTGTATCTGTTTGTATATGCCTATAACGATGTGATAATGTTCAAATCTCCGGTCCATCTATTGTGTAAAAAGTATAAAGATGGACCGTTCCTGTCATTTTACCGAGAGAAGGTTTGCTACTGACTTGTGCCTTGTCTCCACGGAGCTCCGTTCAATAAACTCTATTTTGGAACCTTGAGATCTGAGTACTAGTGGCATTTCTCCCACAACAATTGGCGTAGTCAGCAGGATCCTATTACTGGTGAGATCGATTGGCCACGATCGGAACCGGGGTAGAGATCACGGAATCGGATCGGATCAAAAAAACACTTTACAAGGGGGAAACTTAAAGGGTATTTGGACTGTGTATCTGATAGAGTGATAAGTACTAACTGCTGATAGTAATAAGCCACTGTGACTTGTGCTGATCGACAAAAGGACAAGGTAGTGCCTGTCTCAAAATCTCTGCCTTAGACTGGCTATTAAGGGCAGAAATCAGCCACGTGAAGGTCAGGAATTGAAGTGAGTGAGAGACACCAAGGGCACTGAGGATTGTGAAGCACAAGGGGCAGAGGTCGGTTTAACATCAAACTCTGTCGTGGCGAACAGACGCAGAGTTGCCATCTGATTGCATGAAAGTTTGAAAAGTTGGGAACTGTACTGTCAATGTTGTGAAAAGCGGGGCGGAACAGGAGCTTGATCAACTCTGACCTAAACCGGACTCAGGTGGAGAAGCACCTTGCCGAGGTGGGAATCGCGGAAGCCGTGAGTATAACTTGAAACCCTGTAACGACAGTGAAACACAGTGTGAGAATAGCAATAGTGGCCGGGGGTAGTGAAGTCCCTACGATAGAGAGCACACTTTGCTAAGAGTAATCGTGGCCGGGGTTAGTGAAATCTGCAAAACGGCAGATTGTGGAGTTAAAAGGGGATCTGCAGGTTCCCTCATTGAAAACATGGCAGGCAGGAAGGAGTTAATAAAGAGAATGCAAAAAGATGGCTGGGATACTTCTCACACCTGAGAGCAGCAGAGAGAGTGGATAGATAAAGAAAAGAGAAACAAGACAAAGAAGATAGGAGTAATGTTCACACATCAGTTAGCTGGTCAATTGAGCAAGCAGTTGCCTCCACTAAGAAATGGAGAGAAGATAAAGAAAGGATCAGAGAATTAGAATCCCGAGTGAGGGAGCTGGAAAAGCAAAACCAGGTTTTAGAAAGGCAGTGGAGAGGGGAAACTGATCCTCTAGCTTCTTATGAGTCCACACAGCAAGGATCAACTGCTGCCTCAGAGGAGTGGGAAGCACGAGAACACAATTTAGCACCAGGAACCTGAGGGGGGAACAGCAGCGCGACCAAAGGCAAATTATAAACCCTTTACCCCAGGTGAGAGACAGCAAATAATGGCTTCCCTGGGTAAATTACAACCGAGAAGCGCAAACACTAAATTCTGGGAAGAATTATGCACAATCTGGGTAGGACACCAATTACACCTCAGAGACGTACACCAGCTGGTCAGGGCAGCCTGTCCAGCGGATAAGTGGAGGCAGGTAGCAGGTGGACCCGCTGCCCCTATAGCTCAGGATTATAATGGGGGACGGTGGACACATGTAATCCCCCTAACAGCAGAGATAGATGCCCAACAGGCACCCTTCTTACAGTTTAAAGAAGAAATTCAGAGGGTCTTAGGGAATGCTCCCACTAACTGGAGCAGAATTACCACCACAAAGCAGCTAAAAGGAGAAGGAGCTTCTGAGTACGGGGAATGACTGTTCCGGATATACCAAGAGTGCTCAGAACACGGGAATCCAGGGCGAGGAGATCGAGCGTTCGTCCAGGCTTTTAAGGATGGACTCTCTAGTGCTCACCAGCTCATCCTAAAAATGGGAGTGATTATGTCCCAAGATTACGATGAGCTGGTGGAATGGGCTAGCGGCGTCCCAGGGGAAGAGATACCCCAGGCAAGAGCAAGGCTAGAAAGAATAGCAGCCTACAGTAACGGGAATGGAACAAAGCCTCAACTGATTTGCCACAATTGTGGCAGACAAGGGCACTTTGCGAGGGATTGCGGGACTCCACGGAAAAGGAACAAAGTTGGGAACAGTGGGAAACATTGCAGCCACTGTAATAAACACGCACATACAGAAGCAGTATGCTGGAATAGGCATGGGAGACCCCCTGACCCGATCCATGTCCCCAGCTGAACCGGAGGGACCACAGAACCCCCGGGGTCAGCAAGATTGACGGTCTACAGCCCCCGTTCACAAGGGTAGAAAGGAGGGAAGGATTTATCTGTCAGCCCTAGTAGGGGGGCAGGCAATGTGAGATGCTGGTGGACACAGGGGCATCCATATCCGTTACCGAACTCCCTTTACCCACTACAAATAAAATGATTTATCTGACCGAGATCGGAGGGAACAAAACACCCGCCTACCTGAGCGAGACCACGTTAGTAGAAATAAATAATCTGTATATACCAATAAGGTTCTATGTGTGCAAAAATAACGAGGGTACAATAATGGGGAATGATTTATTGAAAGAATATGAGATCTTGATAGACTGTGGGAAGGGAGAATTAATTTGGCCAAGACAGGACGGTCGAAAAACTAGGATAGGGAAACTTACAAGTCACCTCGAAACCATTGAGGTGGCCACAGTCACCACCAGAAATTGGGAATTAGAGACAGGAGGGTTCGGAGCCATCTGTGCTTCCGTCCCCGGAGTATGGGCTGAACAAAGTTAGATACCGGTTTGACTAAAACGGACCCAATAAAGGTACCGGGACCAGAGCATAAGCCACACCGACAATACCCAATCAAACCAGAAGCAGACAAAGCTGCAGTAGAGATTGTTAAAGGGTGAGTGGAAAGAGGGATCCTGAGAGAAACCACAAGCACCACGAACTCCCCAACATGGCAGTGAGCAAACCTGATGGAAGATATAGGCTCACGATAGATTACACCGGACTCAATAAAGTCACGTCCAAGCTGCACCCCATTGTAGCAAGCCCTTCGACAATCCTGAATGGACTGTCACAGGAGCATAAAACATTCACAGTACTGGACACAGCTAACGGATTCTGGTCCTTACCATTGGACCCTGAATCCCAAGACGAATTCGCCTTTCCAGTGGGGGGCAGGCAGTATACTTGGACCCGTTTACCACAGGGATTCCACAACAGCCCCGCTATATTCCATCGAGTAATGAGTGACATCCTGAACAGGAAAATTAAAGTCAGTCTCAAACATGAGAAGGGCTCAATGGGAAGTTGTCCTCCTACCTCCCAGCCAGTCCGTAATAATAGTAAGGGACACAGGGAATAACCCAGCGGAAGGGATCTTAGATGAAGGAGAGCCACACAATTGTGGGGATGTGGATATGGATGAAGGAGAGGGTAGGATAAAGGATATGCCCCTAAGAACAGCTGAGGAGACCGTTTTTGTGGATGGGTCACTCAAGTATGTGGGAGGATCACCATGGACAGGGTGGGCAGCAGTGAATGACAAATTAGAAACAGTAAGGTCGGGTAGAATTGACGGAGGCTTATCCGCACAAGTGGCAGAACTGGTGGCACTCACACAGGCACTTGAGTTATCTGAGGGTAAAACGGTAAACATCTATTCAGATAGCCGCTATGCATTCGGATTCTAACATGATGACATGACAGCTTGGGGATGGAGAGGGTTCATAACCACGGGGGGAACCCCTATCAAGCACCAGCAAAGAATTGAGGCATTTTTGAGAGCTCGCGAGAGACCGAGAGAAGCCGCAGTAATCAAAATTAAAGCGCTCCAGAAAGAACCCAGAAGAAGTAACCCGGACTGGTTCAATTTCAAAGGAAATCAAGCCGCAGATCGGGCGGCACAGTTAGCCCGAGAGCAGGAAATAATTGACGAGTTGCCAATAGCAGCAATAGAACAGACAGGAGCCGAAGTAGACATTCGGGGCTTGCATGAGGATACCCCAAAGGAAGAAAAAGAGAAATGGGAAGCTCAGGGAGCAGTCAAAGGGACCGATGACATTTGGAGACGGGAGAATAAGGTAATGGCACCAGAGTGCATACAAAACAGCCTATTGGAGCTACATCATGGACTCTCACATGTGGGTAGAGAGGCCATGATAACTAATATCGGGAAGGAGTGGTGGTGGAAGGGAATGGGAAGAGATATCGCCCGACACTGTCACCGATGCGTGACGTGCGCGCAACACAACCCTGGTAGACCCATAACAATTGGAATGGGACACCAGCCGAGACCAAAGGGGCCATGGGAACATCTACAAATAGATTTCACAGGACCACTACCACAGTCCCACGGCAAAACTTACTGTCTGGTTATCGTAGACCAGTTCACCAGGTGGGGAGAAGCGTTCCCTACTTCAAACTGTACTGCTACCACGGTGGCTAGGATATTGGCAGAGGAGGTAATCCCAAGATGGGGAGTACCCCTACAAATCGATTCGGACCAGGGAACGCACTTCACTGGAAAGGTGGTCAAAACAGTGAGCCAATTAATGGGGATAAAACAAAAATTTCACATCCCCGACCACCCACAGAGTTCTGGAATGGTGGAACGTATGAATAGAACACTAAAAAATGCACTAGCTAAAGCCATGCAGACATCAGGGAGAAGGTGGACAGAGGTATTGCCCACTATTTTAATGAAATTAAGAGCTACCACAAACCGGACAACCGGATTTACCCCTTATGAACTAATGACAGGACGGGCGATGCAATTACCAGAACGCATCATAACAGGTGGGACCGATGCAGGTCCACGAAAAGATAAAATCAGGAGATACGTTCTGGACCTGAGCACTCAGCTAAAAGGGATGCACAAATTGGAAAAAGACAATCAGGAAATAAAGGACGCAGAGAGAGAGCTTGAAATGCTCCCTGACGTCCCAACAGCGGGAAGTCGCGTCCTAGTGAAAACACTACCCGACAAACCAGGGTTTGCACCAAAGTGGAATGGGCCATATGAAGTTATAATTCGTGGGGACACCTGTGCCTGTGTACACATAAGAGGGAAAGGTGTCTGGAAGCACTGGACACAGCTGAAATTATACAAAGAAGACAAGTAGCGAAATTGACGAACGAACAGAACTGCTTTCCTCAACACAGGCAAAGACTGCAAGCAAGAGCGGCTGGCGTGCGCGGGTTAAGAGATGAAATAACTTGTAAAGATTGAATTATAATGTTAAGTTTGATATATGACTGTTGCGGATGTGTATGTAATCGCGTATGTAACTGTACTATTTTGCATTGTTGCGACTGTAAATTTAACTGGGTTGGAAGATAATTTGTTTTACAAAGCTCACATACATTTACACGGGAATCGAACTGTATGTTACCCGTTAACACAATCTGGAGAAGCCCTATTTGTAGCCACCCCTGGGTGGACCCCTCATGACGTATATACTGTAGATACGTCAGATACACCCTGTAAGGGACAAATTGGCAAATATAAAAGAGGTACACAGGGGAGATGTGTGGAACTTGTAAACCCCACAGATGCTGCATGCGGGGGTCCCAACAGGTGGGAGGAAAAGCTTGTTCAGATACTGCAAGCTATCCGCTTTGTTTTACGGGACAGGGATGGGGATGTGCCTATGCCTTAGTCCCTAAGAATGATTCTTGCATGCAGACACAGTGTGTCCGTCAACATTGTCGGGTTAACAAGGGACAGATTACTTGTGTTTGCGATGAACGGAAATGTTTAAATATAACCGCGGGAAGACAGCTTATTTGTGGGCAATGCAATGGAACTCACGTAAGCTCAGCCAAATGGACATACTCCTTTGATACTTACCAGGTGGTGGAATCAAACGGGAAGCCAAGTAAACTGAACAATTGGCAGTACGAGCAAACTCATAGTCGGGACACTAAGTGTTCCCGGGCTAAGAAGGGATCTTTGTCTGGGTCTGTGCCTCCCTCTTTGTCTGGGTCTGTGTCTCCCTCTGTGTCTGGGTCTGTGTCTCCCTATGTGTCTGTGTCTCTGTCTCCCTCTGCGTCTGGGTCTCTGTCCTCTCTCTGCCTTTGGGTCTCTGTCTCCCTCTGCGTCTGGGTCTCTGTCTCCCTCTGTGTCTGGGTCTCTGTCTCCCTCTGTGTCTGGGTCTGTGTCTCCCTCTGTGTCTGGGTCTCCCTCTGTGTCTGGGTCTCCTTCTGTGTCTGGGTCGGTGTCTCCCTCTGTGTCTGGGTCTGTGTCTCCCTCTGTGTCTGGGTCTGTGTCTCCCTCTGTGTCTGGGTCTGTGTCTCCCTCTGTGTCTGGGTCTCTGTCTCCCTCTGTGTCTGGGACTCTGTCTCCCTCTGTGTCTGGGTCTCTGTCTACCTCTGTGTCTGGGTTTCTGTCTCCCTCTGTGTCTGGGTCTCTGTCTCCCTCTGTGTCTTGGTCTGTGTCTCCCTCCGTGTCTGTGTCTGTGTCTCCCTCTGTGTCTGGGTCTGTGTCTCCCTCTGTGTCTGGGTCTGTGTCTGGGTCTGGGACTCCCTCTGTGTCTGGGTCTGTGTCTGTGTCTCCCTCTGAGTCTGGGTCTGGGTCTGTGTCTCCCTCTGTGTCTGGGTCTGTGTCTCCCTTTGTGTCTGTGTCTGTGTCTCCCTCTGTGTCTGGGTCTGTGTCTGGGGCTGTTTCTCCCTCTGTGTCTGGGTCTGTGTCTCCCTCTGTGTCTGGGTCTGTGTCTCCCTCTGTGTCTGGGTATGTGTCTCCCTCTGTGTCTGGGTCTGGGTCTCCCACTGTGTCTGGGTCTGTGTCTCCCTCTGTGTCTGGGTCTCTGTCTCCCTCTGTGTCTGGGTCTGTGTCTCCCTCTGTGTCTGGGTCTGTGTCTCCCTCTGTGTCTCCAGAAACGGCTCCGAGTTCTCGGCCCCAACGGACAACCGATTCACATCTGCCGCCCTCTCCCAGCCCCCCCACACCCCATTGGACCAGCGCCCCGTCAATCACCGCTGCCCCTCCAATCAGCATCCAGCCCCGCCTCCCGGCCCGCACCCCATTGGAGCAGCGCCCCGCCCATCAACAGTGTCCGCGGCCAATGGGGCGTCGAGTGTTCTGCCCCACCCGCCCCCGCCTTGCTCTGCTGGGGAGCCACTCCCAGCTGCCGCCCCTCCCCCTGCGCCAATCGTCATCCGGCCTTTCTGTTCCCGCCCCCCTCCCCCATCCTATTGGGCCGCCCACCCGTCAATCAGCCCGTCCTCTCATCATTCGCCAATCGGGGTCCCCTTCGGTGTCCCGCCTCCACATCCTATTGGACCAGGTTACCGTCAACCAGCCTTCCAACTTCGCCCAATCGAAGTCCGGCCTTTCTATCCCGCCCCCCATTTAATTGGACCGTCCAGCCGTCAATCAACCGTCCCACTGTCATTCGCCAATCGGCGTCGGGTTCGGTGTCCCGCCTGCACCTGCTATTGGACCAGCTGACCGTCAATCACTGCACACGCACAACCCCCGCAAATTCCTTTGTGCATCTGATTTTCGAAGTATTTCCCCATTGAGAGAATAGTCTTGATCGGGGAACCTAAGGTGAAGAAGGACTTGGGCAGTTTAGCAGAGTGGGCAGAGAAGCGGCAGATGGAATGCAATGAGGAAAAATGTGAGATTCTGCACTTTGGAAGGAGGAATGGAGACAGAGACTATTCTCTAAATGGGGAAATACTGAGAAAATCAGATGCACAAAGGAATTTGGGAGTCCTTGTTCAAGATTCTCTCGAGGTTAACCTGAAGGCTCAATCGGCAGTTAGAAAGGCCAATGGAACGCTGGCATTCATGTGGAGAGGGCCCAGACCAGGCTCAGGCCCACACCCACCTTTTGTCATCTGCAAATTTGGAGATAATACATTTTGTTCCATTTCCAGAATAATTAATATATAATGTGAACAGTTGTGGTCTGTGCACAGTTTCCTGCGGTACCCCACTAGACACTGACTGCTCATCAGAAAAAGGCCCATTTATTGCCAACTCTTTGCTTTCTATCTGCTAACTAGCTTTCTATCCATCTCAAAGCATTGCCTGCAATGCCGTGCGCTTTCACTTCACACGGGAGTCTGTTGTGTGAGACCTTGTCGAAAGCCTTCTGAAAGTCTCAATAAACCCATTTGCTCACATCACTTTCTGAACTGTAATGTCTGAGGGACACCTGCCCGCACTGGACCTGGCCGTAAGGGACCGGGTAGTAAGGGACACAAGGCACAGCAACACCGCTCCACCCACTTCCCGAAACTCCCACACTTAGCCCAACTCTCAGTGTTTCACTCTTTGCAGTTTGGAGCTCCCTGAGTGGGGAGATTTCACAGGCCTCCGTTTATATTCGCGTATGTCCAACTCATGAACCTGTTTGAAGTCATTGCACCCCCTCCCCCTCTGGGTCTGAGTAACCGCCGAGAGCTGACCGCCTTGGAAGCCTTTTTTTGGAGTTTCAATGCTGGGTCCGGTTCCTCCTGCTCAGCCTCGGAAGTGAGTGGTTTATTTGCTGTGGCCCTGGAGTCACCTTTAAGCCTGACTGCGCAAGGGCGACAGATTTCCTTCCCTGGGACATTGGTGAACCAGATGGGTTTTTCCGAAAATCGACAATATTCTTATGGTCAACAGCGGATTCGAAACTCCGGATATATTTATTCAAATTCCACCATCTGCCGTGACGAGATTGGAACCCGGGTGTTCAGAACATTAGCTGAGTTTCTGTATTAATAATCGAGTGATAAAACCACCACTCCATCACATCCACAGCCTGAGTGTACACACCCTGAGTTCCGGTAACCGAGACACACCATATTATATACGTCTGCAGGGCTCCCGGATTGGACAGCATTAACTGCCTCAATCAGGGAGCTCATATTCCAATAACTCCACCTGATGGTTATCGGTAAGGTCATTAAATACGTCTCTTTACCTCTTTCTGTGTTTCTGTGTGCCTCTCTCTCTGTCGCTCTTTCTCTGTGTCTCTCTGTGCCTCTGCCTCTCTCGATGTTTCTCTCTGTCTCTTTCTGTCTCTCTGCCTCTCCCCCAGTCTCTCTCCCTGTACCCTATTCCTCTGTCTCTCCTGCCCCCTCGCAGTCTCACTCTCCTTCTCCCGCTCTGTCTCTGTCCCCCTTTTACTTATTTGCCTGTCTCTCTCTCTCTCGCTCTGTCGTTTGCTCTCGCTGTGACCATTGTACTCGCTCAGTGTGACTCTTTCCCATTCGCTCCCGCTCTCTGTCTCTATATCTCTGTTTCTCTCTGTCTCTGGCTATTTCCCTCTGCCTCACATTTTGTCTCCCGTTTCCCCCTCGTCTCCCTCTCCCTCTCTTATTACAACCTCTAATCTGTCTTCCTCTGTCTCTGTTTCTCATTTCCTGTATTTCTCCCACGCCATTTTCCGCGCACTCTATCCCTGTCTCTCTCGCTCTGTTCGAGTCTCTCTCTGTGTGTGTTCTTACTCTCTGTCTGTTTATTTCTTTCCCTGTACCTGTTAGAAACTCTTTCAAACTCTGTTGCTCTCCATGTCTTTGTGCCTTTCCCTCGCTCTGTCAATCTCTGTCCCTCTATCACTCTCACTATTGCTATCACTGCCTTCTCTCTCCCTCTCTCTCTCACTCTTTCTGTCTCTGTGGCCTGTTTGTTGTTTACAGTTTGAATGTCTAATAGGAAGAGTCAGAGGTCTTGTGGTTGTAGTTTCCTCTCAGGGTGTAATGAGTTGAAGAATTGCAGTAAGGGGATACTTCAGCAGGTTTTTTAGCTGCTGCCTGAAGTGAGTCTGTGTCAAAGCATAAATGGCAGTGTTTGTGCAGCAACTTGTCAGTTGCAGCAAGAAACCCAATTCAATTACAAAAATATCTAACCGTATTGACGGATTACCCAAATATCGCATTCGACTCCATATAGAATAAACCATTAATGTCGACCATAAGAGGATGAAATTGGCTGAGATAACAAACAGTAAAATGATGGATTTCCTGCGACTCTCCATCTCTGGGTCTCTGGGATTCTCCCCACTGCTGTGAGCTCGGAGTCTCCTGCGGGCTCTGCTGCTCATTAAAATGTGTCTGACGGTGAACGCATTGAGCAGCAGAATCAGGACGAATGGGACACACGGGGTTAGACGGTTGTGGAGGAACTCGATTATTCCCCAAACTAGAGAGAACTTAACATCCCATGTGACATCACAAAACCAGGGGTCGTTCAGCAGCCGATATCCACCCGAAAACATAAAATACCAGACGATGTTCGTTAAACAGCTCAGCGCCGTCACTGTTCCCAGAACCACAGCCGCCGATTTCTCACTGCAATATTTACTTTTCAGCTTGGGGCAGCAAATGGCCACAAATCGATCAAAGGTGAAAGTAACGGTGAACCAGACAGAACAGTCAGTGGCTGCATGAAGCAGGACGGCGTGGATGTTACACACGGGGACCGATATCAGGAAATCAAACTGTTGCGGATAAATAATGGGAATGTGTCTCCATATCAAGTCGAGGATAACGACCAGCAGATCCCCCACTGACATGGCCACCAGGTAACGAGTGACACATTTGGACAGACCACAGTTTCTGCTCTTCAGGGTCACAATTGTGATTATGTTCACTGTCAGGAAGGGAAATAAAGAATAAAATTAGACATGATTCAGGGGAAGAAGTTACCATTTAGACTGCGGATGGGTTGAAATAAAAAAGAATGGACACACATAAAATCACTTAAATCCATGTTTTTTAAATCCAGCATGACTTTTGGAGTGTGAGAGGAAAGTGGAGCATCCGGAGGAAACTCACGCAGACACGGGGAGAAGGTCCAAACTCCACACAGACAGTGACCCAAGCCTGGAACTGAACTGAGCTCCCTGATGCTGTGAGTCAGCCGTGCTAACCACTGTGTCACCGTGCTGCTCCATGGTAGCAACACACGGGTATACATTTGGGAGAGAGCTTTCCGGAGAGTCCACAACATTGTCCCTCACTCAGCTGCAGGTAAATAGCCCCTCTACCTTGTGGGGGATTTGAGAGTAAGAAGGCTGATGGAGTAAAACCTGACAGAAAATCCGTAGTGGAGTCCTGTAGGTGGTAATCTGTCGTCTCTCAAACTGCTTACTGACAACCCCTGCAGCAGAGCTGGTACCAAACAGTGCTGGTTTCACCCTTTCCTCTGACCGTTGTCAGAGGGAGACCCTGATGTCTTGACAGCTCAGAATCTCTATTATATTTCCCCAGGACTGTACCCTGGAGAGGAGACCACAGCATTGTGGCCACTGTTAACACAACACAGGAAGAAACAGTAATCTCACACTCGATTGGCACAGAACACAAGTACCAGGGTTTGCTTTCAACAGTGGGAGAAAACTTCAGGGTTCAGTGAATAGCTGCCGTCCATAGTGCCCAGTGCGTTTGGTGCTGCCTCACTGTGACCAACTGGACCAGTGCAGCTCCATGAGTCCTCTCTCGGCAGGAAGGTTGTTCATCTCTGCACCAGATAAAATCCCAGTACCCAAGAAAAAGCCAAGCAGGCTTCCTTACTGACTATCGCCCGGTGACTCTGATATCCAATATTATGAAATGCATCGAAAGGTTATTTATGGCATGACTCAGTTCCGGCTTCCCAGATTGCCTGGATCCACGACAGTTCACCTACCGCCACAACAAGTCGACAGACGCCATCTCCCTGGCCCGACAGTGAACCCTGGAACACAGACTCGTGTTTATCGACTGCAGCTCAGCCTGCAACACCATTATTCCTACGAAACTCATGTCCAAAGTCCGTCTGGGCTGTTGTTGAATGAATGCGTTACATTATAACGCCATTTCTTCCGTTTGTTTTGATTCTATTGTTCAATGTGTTCACAGTCAGATACATTTTAATGGCCAGCAGAGGCCGCAGCAGACTCCGAGGTGGGAGCTCTGGGGAGAGTGCCAGTGACCCAGAGACAGAGAACCAAAGGGAATCCATAATGTTGCTGTTTTATCATCTCGGGGAATTTCATCTTCTTTGGCTGGTGTCCATGGTTTGCTCGATATGAAGACGACTGGATTACTTGGGGCATTCAGTTCCCCTGCCCACGTTTATCCAGGAAATTAGCTTCATGCTGCAGCGCCTAATTGTTCACGGGAGCGAGGAAGAGAGGAGTGGCTTGTGGCTGGAGTCAAAAGGATCAGGGCTTGACTTGTTTTGCTTACTTTTTGGCGGGTTTTTCTTTATCTCCTCGTTTAAGGGAAACGTGGAAGTCGGCCGGCCGCGGGGTGAACTGGGAAGGAAATCTTTATTATTTTAAGCGCGCGGGAGGTTTAAAAAGTAGGCCGCACTATCCAGCGGGCAGCCTCGTTAGCGGGCAGCGGAGTGAGCAGGGAGCAGAGTGAGGGCTGAAGGGCTTTGGCTCAATCGGCTCAGGCGGAAACGGGCGAGGCAGGGCAGGTTCAGTTCTTAGTGTTTTTTGAAAAACTTAAAACAAAGCAAATAAAGTAAGGATGCAGGTTCATGTGATGTGTTGTTCCTGCGTGATGTGGGAGCTGGTGGACCCCATTGTGGTTCCCAGTGAGCATGTCTGCAGTAAGTGTTGGGTGCTTGAGGAACTCCGGCTCAGGGTTGATGAGCTGGAGTCTGAGCTTCAGACACTGTGACACATCAGGGAGGGGGAGAGTTACCTGGACGCTGTGTTTCAGGTGGCAGTCACACCCCTAAGACTAGCTAACTTGAATTCAGACAGTGGTCAGGGACAAGAGGGTGTGGCTGCGAGTGAGGCAGGGAGCGGGATCAAGGAGGTAGAGTTCCAGGAGCCTCAGACCTTGAACCTGTCCCAGGTTCTTGCTCCCTATGTGGATGGGAACGGGGACTGCAGGGAGGATGAGCAAACTGAACACAGCACCGCGGTACAGGGAGCCGTTCAAGTGAGGGGAGAAAATAGAAATGTAGTGGTAATTGGGGATAGTATAGTTAGGGGCATTGACACTGTTCTCTGTGACCAGGATCGAGAATCCCGAAGGTTGTGTTGCCTGCCTGGTGCTCGGGTTCAGGATATCTCATCTGGGCTGCAGACGAACTTGGAGTGGGAGGGCAAAAATCCAGTTGTCGTGGTCCACGTAGGTGCCAACGACATAGGTAGAACAGGAACAGAGGTTCTGCTGAGGGAATATGAAAAGCTAGGAGCTAAATTAAAAAGCAGAACCTAAAAGGTAATCACCTCTGGATTACTACCTGAGCCACGAGAGAATTGGCACAGGGTCAAAAAGATTAAGGAGGTAACTGCGTGGCTCAAAGATTGGTGTGGGAGAAATGGGTTTGAATACATGGGACGTTGGCACCAGTACTGGGGAAGAGGGGACCTGTTCCGATGGGATGGTCTTCAACTGAATCGTGCTGGGACCAGAGTCCTGGCGAATCGTATAACTAGGGCTGTAGATAGGGCTTTAAAATAAATAGTTGGGGGGGAGGGTTAAGTTTCATGGAGAATTTGAAAATCAAAGGTAAAGGAGAGAGTAGGAGTGAAGGTTAATGATGAGGACTTTCAGCTCGTTAAAGGAGCCGAGGGCTCAGGAGAGGTTAGTAAAGTTTCCAGACCACGTAATAGAACAGAGAGTATAGAAGGTGGCAGGAATCTAACCTCAAGCAGAGTAAAAAAGGTGACAAGCATGAGAAGGGAAGGTGGTCAACACAGTGCAAGGAGGTGGTCGGGGGAAGAATAACCAGTCTGTGACAGGAAGGGACAGAGCATGAAAACAAAGGAATGCACTAACAAATCGGGTCCAGGTCAGAAAGACTAACATAAAGACACTTTACCTGAATGCACGTAGCGTTCGAAACAAAGTGAATGAGTTGACGGCACCAATCAGTTCAAATGGGTATGATCTTGTGTCCATTACAGAAACGTGGTTGCAGGGTGACCAGGACTGGGAACTAAATATCCAGGGGTATCAGACAATTCGGAAGGATAGACAGGAAGGAAAAGGAGATGGGGTAGCTCTGTTAATTAAGGATAACCACAGTAAGAAGACTCACAACACCAGGTTAAAGTCCAACAGGTTTATTTGGTAGCAAATACCAGAAGATTGGAGGTTAGCGAATGTTGTCCCATTGTTTAAGAAGGGGAACAGAGACTTCCCCGGGAATTATAGACCGGTGAGTCTCACTTCTGTTGTCGGCAAGATGTTGGAAAAAATTATAAGGGATAGGATTTATAGTTATTTGGAGAGTAATGAATTGATAGGTGATAGTCAGCATGGTTTTGTGGCAGGTAGGTCGTGCCTTACTAACCTTATTGAGTTTTTTGAGAAAGTGACCAAGGAGGTGGATGGGGGCAAGGCAGTGGACGTGGTATATATGGATTTTAGTAAGGCGTTTGATAAGGTTCACCATGGTAGTCTTCTGCAGAAAATGCAGATGTATGGGATTGGGGGTGATCTAGGAAATTGGATCAGGAATTGGCTAGCGGATAGGAAACAGAGGGTGGTGGTTGATAGTAAATATTCATCATGGAGTGCGGTTACAAGTGGTGTACCTCAGGGATCTGTTTTGGGGCCACTGCTGTTTGTAATATTTATTAATGATCTGGATGAGGGTATAGTTGGGTGGATTAGCAAATTTGCTGATGACACCAAAGTCGGTGGTGTGGTAGACAGTGAGGAAGGGTGTCGTAGTTTGCAGGAAGACTTAGACAGGTTGCAAAGTTGGGCCGAGAGGTGGCGGATGGAGTTTAATGCGGAGAAGTGTGAGGTAATTCACTTTGGTAGGAATAACAGATGTGTTGAGTATAGGGCTAACGGGAGGACTTTGAATAGTGTGGAGGAGCAGAGGGATCTAGGTGTATGTGTGCATAGATCCCTGAAAGTTGGGAATCAAGTAGATAAGGTTGTTAAGAAGGCATATGGTGTCTTGGCGTTTATTGGTAGGGGGATTGAATTTAGGAGTCGTAGCGTTATGTTGCAACTGTACACAACTCTGGTGCGGCCGCACTTGGGGTACTGTGTGCAGTTCTGGTCCCCACATTACAGGAAGGATGTGGAGGCTTTGGAGAGGGTGCAGAGGAGGTTTACCAGGATGTTGCCTGGTATGGAGGGGAGATCCTATGAGGAGAGGCTGAGGGATTTGGGATTGTTTTCGCTGGAAAGGCGGCGGCTAAGAGGGGATCTTATTGAAACATATAAGATGATTAGAGGTTTAGATAGGGTGGATAGTGATAGCCTTTTTCCTCTGATGGAGAAATCCAGCACGAGGGGGCATGGCTTTAAATTGAGGGGGGGTAGTTATAGAACCGATGTCAGGGGTAGGTTCTTTACCCAGAGGGTGGTGAGGGATTGGAATGCCCTGCCAGCATCAGTAGTAAATGCGCCTAGTTTGGGGGCGTTTAAGAGATCCGTAGATAGGTTCATGGACGAAAAGAAATTGGTTTAGGTTGGAGGGTCACAGTTTTTTTTTTAACTGGTCGGTGCAACATCGTGGGCCGAAGGGCCTGTTCTGCGCTGTAATGTTCTATGTTCTATGTTCTATAAGCTTTCGGAGCACAGCTCCTTCGTCAGATGGATAGATATCCACTCCATCTGACGAAGGAGCTGTGCTCCGAAAGCTTATGGTATTTGCTACCAACTAAACCTGTTGGACTTTAACCTGGTATTGTGAAACTTCTTACTGTGCTTACCCCAGTCCAAAGCCTGCATCTCCACATCACAATTAAGGATAACATCAGGGTGGTAGCGAGGGATGATATAGGCTCTGAGGAGCAAAGTGTGGAATCAATGTGGGTGGAGTTTAAGGAATAGTTAGGGGAACAAGTCACTGGTGGGCGTAGTCAATAGGCCCCCAAATAATAACTTCAAGTTGGGGCCGGCTATAAACAAACAAATAACAGATGCATGTAGAAATGGAACAGCAATAATCATGGGGGATTTTAACCTCCATATTGATTGGACAACTCAGGTCGGACGCGGTGGACTTGAGGAAGTGTTCTCAGAATGCTGTCGCGATAGTTTCCTCGAACAGTATGTTACAGAACCTACGAGGGAGCGAGCTACCTTCGATCTGGTCCTGTGTAATGAGGCAGGTAAAATGAATGATCTCCTTGTGAGGGATCCTCTTGGAATGAGTGATCACAATATGGTTGAATTTCTAATACAGATGGAGGGTGAGAAAGTAGGGTCCCAAACCAGTGTCCTCTGCTTGAACAAGGGGGATTACAATAGGATGAGGGTGGAGTTGGCTAATGTAGACTGGGAACACAGACTAATTGGTGGGACAGTTGAGGAACAGTGGAGGGTTTTTAAGGAGATTTTTCTCCGTACTCAGCAAAAATATATTCCAGTGAAAAAGAAGGAATGTCAGAAAAGGGATAACCAGCCATGGAGAACTGAGGAAATAAAGGAGAGTATCAAATTAAAAACCAATGCATACAGAGTGGTCAAAATTAGTCGGGAACTAGAAGATTGGGAAGGCTTTAAAAAACAACGATGAACTACTGAGAAAGCAATAAAGAAAGGAAAGATAGATTATGAAAGTAAACTCGCACAAAATATAAAAACTGATAGTAAAAGTTTATACAAATATATAAAGCGGAAAAGAGTGGCTAAAGTAAATGTTGGTCCCTTAGAAGATGAGAAGGGGGATTTAATAATAGGAAACGAGGAAATGGCCGAGGCCTTAAACAAGTTTGTTGTGTCGGTCTTCACAGTGGAGAACACAAGTAGCTGACCAATAATTGACGGTCATGGGACTGCAGGGGGTGAGGACCTTAAAACGATCACTATTACTAAAGAGGTAGTGCTGGGTAGGCTAATGGGACTAAAGGTAGGGGGGGTGGCTGCTGCTGTTATTTACAGGGGGGGAGTGTTATATATATTGGGGCATTCCTAGAAGGGAACGGGCCATGTGATCTCAGGTGTAAGGTGAGCTGTTGGGACCCTCCCAGATTGGGCAGTCAATATTTGGAGTGTTGTGTGAACAGACGGAATAAAGAGTTGTGTCCCTGACACCTGACTGTGGAGTCGATATTGAAGAGAATCCTCAGCACCACAGGACATAAACAAACGGTCTCGGTCCCAGTGCTACACAACTCTCCCAGGAGCTTCAATCCTCTATGTTCCCCTGTCACACTCTCCTCAAGGTGCTGACTGTCTGTCCCGGTGTCCCAGTGACCCCCTCTCACACTCTCCTCAAGGTGCTGACTGTCTGTCCCGGAGTCCCAGTGTCCCCCTGTCACACTCTCCTCAAGGTGCTGACTTTCTGTCCTGGTGTCCCAGTGTCCCCCTCTCACACTCTCCTCAAGGTGCTGACTGTCTGTCCCGGTGTCCCAGTGTCCCCCTCTCACACTCTCCTCAAGGTGCTGACTGTCTGTCCCGGTATCCCAGTGTCCCCCTCTCACACTCTCCTCAACTCACTCTTGCCTGAGCACAACCTCACAATAGAAAATGCTGACAAAGCTTGAAGTGAAGACTCTTCATCAGGTTCTTCTGGACATAACACAGAGAGATAGTTCTATCTGAAGCCTCAGATTGTACTGTACGTAACAGTGAGAGATAGTTGTATCTGATGCCTCGTGCTCAGACTGTACTGTACGTAACACAGAGATAGTTCTATCTGATGACTCGAGCTAAGACTGTACTGTACGTAATGCTGGGGGATTGATCAATGTGAAGTCCCGAGTAATGTTGTTCTGTACATAAGCTGTACTTAAGATCGACAACAGCCTGGAGTTAACAGAGCCTATATCAATGCTGATTAATGTTAAACACATCTAAAACCTACATCCATGAAAACAACAAGACAGTAAGATATAGGAGCAGAATTAGGCCTTCAGGCCCATCGAGCCGACTCCACCGTTCCATTATGGCTGAAAGGTTTCTCAAACACATTGTCCCACTTTTCCCCCAAAACCCTTGATCCCTTTACCAGTCAAGAACCTATCTATCTCTATCTTAAATACACTCAATGACCCGGCCTCCACAGCGTTGTATGACAAGGAAAATTCCACAGATTCACCAGCCTCTGGCTGACGAAATTCCTCCTAATCACAGTTCTAAAGTAAGACTTCTCATAACAGCAGGTTAAAGTCCAACAGGTTTACTTGGAATCACGAGCTTTTGGAGCACTGCTCCTTCAACAGGCGAAGTGGTCAGCTGGTGTTGTGGGACTTCTTACTGTGCCCACCGCAGTCTAACACTGGCATCTCCACATCACAGTTCTAAAGGGCGAACCCTTTCCTCTGAGGCTGTGCCCTCGGGTCCTAGTCTCCCCAACTAAAGGAAACATCTTTCCCATGTCCGTTCTATCCAGACCTTTTATTAATGAGTAAGATTCTCTGAGATCCCCCTCCTCATCCTTCTGAACTCCATCGAGTAAGGAACAAGAGTCCTCAGACGCTCCTCATGTGTCAAGTCTTTCATTCCCCGGATCATTCTCCTGAACCTCCTCTGGACCCTTTCCAAATCCAGCACATCGTTCCTTAGATACGGGGCCCAAAGTTGCTGACAATATTCTGAATGCGGGCTGACCAGAGTCTTATAAACCCTCAGCAGTACACCCCTGCTTTTGTCCTCTACTCATCTCGAAATGAACGCTAGCAGAGGGACCTCTGTATATCGAATGAATATGGAAAGAATTATGGTCTGACCCTCCATTATTTCCAACTTTCCATACCTCCCTGACCCTCAACACCCCATCTAGGCTGTTAACTGTTCTACTTTGGGTAAATGAAGTGTTGGTAGAACAGGGTTAAGTGAAGTTGTTTGTTTAGTGACTGTAATTGATGTGAGTCTCCATGGATCCGATTAGTGTGCCTGGAGGGTTTTCCCTCTTCTATTAGAATGGGATTCCGTTCAATGTGTTTTCCCATTGAGTCAGCGGGAGCGACAACTCCGACAGCAACAGAGATCAAAGGCTGTGGAGAGAGAGGGAGAGGGAGAGGAGAGATCAGAATCTGGGAACAATGGATTGGAATGTTACAACAATGGATCAGAATCTGGGAACAATGAACCGGAATGTTACAACAATGGATCAGAATCTGGGAACAATGGATTGGAATGTTCCAACAATGGATCAGAATCTGGGAACAATGGATTGGAATGTTCCAATCAAGGGCAGGAGTTTTTTATATTGGATTTCTAAGTTTACTGCATATGCTCCGTGGTTACCAAAACACATGCGGATTCAATATCTAGTGAAGGCGATTCAATGTTTTTACTATCCCCCCCTGGCGATTGTTGGTGTTCTGGGTAAGTCTCTGGCTGGAACTGTACCATAAGAAGTCTAACAACACCAGGTTAAAGTCCAACAGGTTTATTTGGTCGCAAATGCCAAGAGCTTTCTGAGCGCTGCTCCTTCGTCAGGTAGCGTGGGAGATGTGCTCACAAACAGGGCATGCAGAGACACAAACTCAATTTACTGCATAATGATTGGAATCCTAATCAAGCTCATCAATGCTAATACAGCGAATCAAGTCTTATAGGTACAGACAATGTGAGTGTAGATCGCATGAAGCACAGGTTAAAGAGATGTGTATTGTCTCCAGACAGGACAGCTGGTGAGATTTTGCAAGTCCCAGGCAAGTTGTGGGGGTTACAGATACCCGACCTCCACGGGAATCGGAGCAGGCGAGAGGTGGAGCATGGGAAGGTCTGTTGAACACAGGTGGGATTTTGCAGCTTGGGGAAGAGTGAGGCTGTAAAGTCCCTTCCCCTGTGTCCAGTTCCTAATTCTAGAAAGGCTGTTTCACTGTATTGAGTTTCTTGTCATTTACTGGACTCGGTTTGCTGCCCTTGTTGTTTCTGCTGAATCTCTGTATCCAGTTATTAATTCTTTCAGCCACTGACAATTGTCTCAGGGTCTATGGGCTAGGGTGTCTTCTGTGTGCTGTGACTTTCCACAGACATGCGACCTCCAACACTACTGCTTCGTGAGTAAAAGATTGGGACAGAATCCTTTGACCCTCGACATATAACACCAGTTCACTGCTAATCACCCACCCAGTCACCAGGCTGTGGAATCCACTTTATTGGTCATATGTGCACAAGAGGATTTCACAGAGAGACAACATCTTTTGTCAATTTTGAAGTTTATTCATTCGTGTCACAAGTAGGCGAACATTAACACTGCAATGAAGTTACTGTCAAAATCCCCGAGTGGCCACACTCCAGTGCCTTTTCGGGTACACTGAGGGAGAATTCAGCATAAATAATGCACCTTCCCAGCACAACTTTCAGAGTGTGGGTGGAAACCGGAGCACCCGGAGGAATCCCACACATACACGGGGAGAACATGCAGAATCTGTACAGACAGTAGCCAAGTCTGGAATTGAACCAGGGCCTCTGGTGCTGAGAGGCAATAATGCAATCCCCTGTCCCACCACAAGCTCTCCGAGAGTCACAGGAACACAAACACACAGAAAAACCCCAAACGCACATACATAAATACACACATTTACTGATAGAAGCAATTAGATTTAAACACTTCATTCTCGATCACAGCAGTCCTGTGTACATCCTCAACCTGCATAAGGTCAATGGTAAGGCCAGGGACATCGTGCCGATGTTCCAGCCTGAGCTCTGAAAGACTGATTTGATTTGATTTGAATTGCTTTGATTTATTATTGTCACTTGTATTAGTCCACAGTGAAAAGTATTGTTCCCTCAGTGCTCGACAGACAAGACATACCGTACATACTGCAGAATGTAATGTTGCAGGGTCACATGTTGCCATGTGAAGAAAAAGACCAACTTAATGTGATGCAGGTCCATTCAAACGTCTGATGGCAGCAGAGAAGAAGCTGTTCTTGAGTCGGCAGCCTGGAGGCAGAATGGATAGAACTGCTATCTCACATCTTCAGGGACCTGAGTTCAATTCCCGGCTTGGATCACTATGTATGTGGAATTTGCACATTCTTCCCATGTCGGCGTGGGTTTCCTCCGGGTGCTCCGGTTTTCACCCACAGTCCAAAGATGTGCAGGTTAGGTTGGTTGGCCATGCTAAATTGCCCATTCAGGTCCCGGGATATGGATGTTAGAGGGATTAGCAGGGTACATGTGGGACTTCAGGGATAGGACCTGGCTGGGATTGTTGTTGGTGCAGACTCGATGAGTCGAATGGCCTCCTTCTGCACTGCATTGTTTCTATGTATCAGTTGGTACATGTCCTCAGATGTGTCTATCTTTTTGTTCCTGACAGAACAAGGTGGAAGAGTTCATGTCCGTGGTGCGTTGTTTCCTGAATTAGGCTGGCGGTTTTTGCGGGGCAGCGGGAAGTGTAAACAGTGTCAATGGGTGGGATGTTGGTTTGAGTGATGGACTGGACTCCATTCACGAAGCTTTGAAGTTTCTTGGGGTCTTGGACAGTTTGGGAGCCAACCAAACTGTGATACAACCAGAAAGAATGTTCTCTATGGTGCACCTGTAAAATTTGGTGAGAGTTGTAGCTGACACGTCAAGTGTCCTTCGACATCTGAAAAAGTAGAGGCGCTGGTGGCTTTCTTCACTATTGGGTTGTCATGGAAGGACGAGGAGAGGATGTTGGTGATCTACATCCCTAAAAACTTGATTCTCAAGTCATTTCACCTTCATCCCATTCACAGGGGCATGTACTCCACTCTGCTTCCTGAAGTCGATGACTATCTCCTTTGCTTTGTTGACATTGAGGAAGAGATTACTGTGGTCCCAACAGTTCACCAGATTCTCTGTCTCTTCCCAGTGCTTGGTGTCATCGTTGTTTGAAATCTGACCCACTGCAGTGGTGTCATCAACAAACTTGGAAATGGAGTTGGAGGGGAATTTGGCCACACGGTCGTCGGTGCATCAGGAGTATAGTAAGCGGCTGAGGACACAGCATTGCGGGGCACCGGTGTTGAGGATGATTGTGGAGGAGGTGTTGTTGACTGTTCTTATTTATTGCTGTCTGTTCGGTAGTACAGGATCAAATTGCAGAGGCAGGAGCTGAGCCCCAGGCCACAGATTTTGCACATGAGTTTCATTGGAATAATGGTGTTAAAGGCTGAGCTGTCGTTGGTCAACACGAGTCTGTGTTCCAGGGTTGACTGTCGGGCCAGGGAGATGGCGTCTGTGGACCTGTTGTGGCGGTAGGTGAACTGTCATGGATCCAGGCAATCTGGGAGGCTGGAATAGATTCATGCCACGACTAACCTTTTGATGAATCACATAGTATTGGATATCAGTGTCACTGGACGGTAGTCATGAAGGCAGGCTGCTTGGCTTTTCCTTTCTCCCAACCTTGGTCTGAGTTTTTCTTACCTGGTACATAGATCAGCAACCTTCCTGCCGAGAGAGGACTCACTGAGCTTCAATGGTCCAGTCGGTCACAGTGAGGCAGCAGCAAACGCACTGGGCACTATGGACGGTAGCTATTCACTGAACCCTGAAGCTTTGAAAGCAAACCCTGGTAGTTGTGTTCTGCGCAGTAAGAAGTCTCACAACACCAGGTTAATGTGCAACAGGTTGATTTGGTAGCAAAAGCCACTCGCTTTCGGAGCGCTGCTCCATCGTCAGGAAAGTGGGAGTTCTGCTCACAGACAGGGCATATAAAGACACAAACTCAATTTACAAAATAATGGTTGGAATGCGAATCTTTACAGGTAATCAATTGTTAAAGGTACAGACAATGTGAGTGGAGAGAGGGTTCGGTACTTGTGTTCAGTGCCAATCGAGTGTGAGATTACTGTTTCTTCCTGTGTTGTGCTAACAGTGGCCACAATGCTGTGGTCTCCTCTCCAGGGTACAGTCCTGGGGAAATATAATAGAGATTCTGAGCTGTCAAGACATCAGGGTCTCCCTCTGACAACTGTTAGTATTGTCCAGAGGAAAGGGTGAAACCAGCACTGTTTGGTACCAGCTCTGCTGCAGGGGTTGTCAGTAAGCTGTCTGAGAGACGACAGATTACCACCTACAGGACTCCACTCCGGATTTTCGGACAGGGTTTACTCCCTCAGCCTTCTTACCCTCCAAATCCCCCACAAGGTAGAGGGGCTATTTACCTGTAGCTGACTGAGGGACAATGTTGAGGACTCTCTGGAAAACTCTCTCCCAAATGTATACCATTGTGTTGCTACCATGGAGCAGCACGGTGACACAGTGGTTAGCACTGCTGACTCACAGCATCAGGGACCTGAGTTCAGTTCCAGGCTTCAGTCACTGTCCGTGTGGAGTTTGGACCTTCTCCCCGTGTCTGCGTGGGTTTCCTCCGGATGCTCCACTTTCCTCTCACACTCCAAAAGACGTGCTGGATTTAAAAAAAAATATCGATTTAATTCTTGTGTGTGTCCATTTTGTTTATTTTAACCCGTCCTCAGTCTAAACGGTAACTTCTTTCCCTGAATCATGTCCAATTTTATTCTTTATTTTCTTCCTGACAGTGAACATAATCACAACTGTGACCCTGACCAGCAGAAACTGTGGTCTGTCCAAATGTGTGACTCGTTACCTGGTGGCCATGTCAGTGGGGGATCTGCTGGTCGTTATCCTCGACCTGATATGGAGACAGATTCCCATTATTTATCCGGAACTGTTTTATTTCCTGCTATCGGTCCCCGTGTGTAACATCCACGCCGTCCTGCTTTATGCAGCCACTGATTGTTCTGTCTGGTTCACCGTCACTTTCACCTTTGATCGATTTGTGGCCATTTGCTGCCCCAAGCTGAAAAGTAAATATTGCAGTGAGAAATCGGCGGCTGTGGTTCTGGGAACAGTGACGGTGCTGAGCTGTTTAAAGAACATTTTCTGGTATTTTATGCTTGGCAATCGATATTGGCTGGGGAACACCCCCTGGTTTTGTTTGACAATAGGTGTCCTGTTCTCTCCGTTCTGGGGAATAATCGAGTTCCTCCACAACATTTTAACCCCAGGTGTCCCATTCGTCCTGATTCTGCTGCTCAATGCGTTCACCGTCAGACACATTTTAGTGAGCAGCAGAGCCCGCAGGAGACTCCGAGCTCACAGCAGTGGGGAGAATCCCAGAGACCCAGAAATGGAGAGTCGCAGGAAATCCATCATTTTACTGTTTGTTATCTCAGCCAATTTCATCCTCTTATGGTCAACATTCATGTTTTATTCTATATCGCGTCGGATGTATTATTTGGGCTTTTGGTCGATATGGTTAGATTATATTGTTATGGAATTGGGTTTAATGCTGCAACTCACAAGTTGCTGCACAAACACTGCCATTTATGCTGTGACACAGACTCAGTTCAGGCAGCAGCTAAAACATGTACTGAAATATCCCCTTACTTCAATCGTCAGCTCATTACACCCTGAGAGGAAACAACAACCACAAGACCCCTGACTCGTCCTATTGGACATTCAAACTGTAAATAACAAACAGGCCACAGAGACAGAAAGAGTGACAGATAAAGAGAGAGAGAGAGAGAGGGCAGTGAGAGCAACAGAGAGAGTGATAGAGGGACAGAGGTTGACAGAGAGGGAAGGGCACAAAGATATGGAGCGCGACAGTTTGAAAGAGTTTCTAACAGAACAGGGAAGAAAACAGAGAGACCAAGAGAGAGAGACAGAGAGAAAAAAACAGAGACGGAGAGAGACTCTGAAAGAGCGAGAGAAACAGGGGTAGAGGGTGGGGACATTGGTGAGGGAGATGGACAGGAAATGAGAAAGGGAGGCAGGGGAGGAGAGATGGGAGGATGTAATAAGAGAGGGAGAAGGAGACTAAGTGGGAAAGGGAGACAGAAAGGGAGGCAGAGAGAAACAGTGATACAGATACAGGGAGCGGGAGCGATTGGGGAAGATTGCGATTGAACGAGTACAATGGACACAGCAAGAACAAAAGACAGAGTGAGGTAGAGAGAGAGAGAGAGAGAGGGAAAGAGAGAGAGACAAAGTAAAGGGGGACAGAGATGGAGAGGAAAAAGGAGATTGAGACGAAGCGGGCGGAGAGTGAGGCTGAAAGGGCACAGGAGAGGCAGAGGAAGAGGGTAGAGAGAGGGAGACAGAGGGAGAGGGAGAGAGACAGAAGGAGAAAGAGAGAGAGAGGGAGAGAGACAGAGAGAGAAGCACAGAAAGAGACATACTTAATTACCTTAACGATAACCATCAGGTGGAGTTATTGGAATATGAGCTCCCTGATTGAGGCACTTAATGCTGTCCAATCCGGGAGCGCTGCAGACGTATATAATATGGTGTGTCTAGATTACCGAAACTCAGGGTGTGTACACTCAGGCTGTGGATGTGATGGACTGGTGGGTTTATCACGAGACTATTAATACAGAAACTCAGCTAATGTTCTGAACACCCGGGTTCCAATCCCGTCACGGCAGATGTTGGAATTTGAATAAATATATCTGGAATTCAGAATCAGCTGGTGACCATAAAAACATTGTCGATTTTCGGAAAAACCCATCTGGTTCGCCAATGTCTCAGGGAAGGGAATCTGTTGCCCTTGCGCAGTCAGGCTTAAAGGTGACTCCAGGGCCACAGCAATGTGGCTGACACTTAATTGCCCTCTGAACATGGGCAACTAGGAGGCCGAGTTGCGAAGGCAGATGCCTTGAGTTGGCTACGATTAACAGTCACTTGTCGTATCCCCAATGAAAGAGACAGTAACCATGAATTTTTTCAATACTCTCCCAGTGGCTACCAATAATATTCGGCTGTGGACGCAAAATTACCCAGTGCTGAATAAACTGAAGCAGCTAGTGCTGATGGGGGAATCCAAATGGCCGTTACAGCCTGAATTGTCCCCATATTGGAGTGGCAGAGAGCAGCTGACTGTGGAAGATGACACACGTCGATGGGGCTCAAGAGTGTCATCCTGAGCCAGGTTCACCATCCCATCCTGGCTGAACTTTACCATGGCCACCCAGGAGTGGCAAACTGAAGATCCTCCAATTTGCCATGTCTGGTGGACAGGTACCTCCACATCATGGCCAGGTATGGATACAGAGACTTGCTCGTGCGTCAGTGTTGGCAAAATCAACAAGGGCAGAACTATCACCAGTCACGAATCTTCACGCTTGTGAATGGCTGGGACGGCCGTAGACGTGGCTGCACATGGACAGTGCCGGACCGTTCATGGGGTCTATGTTCCTGATAATGGTAGATGCTGATTCAAAATGGATGGCCGTACACAGGGTGAGTTAATCAAACACAAGGACAAGAGTGGAGAAACTTCACGCCTCTTTCTTGACACCCGGGATCCCGCAGGTGTTGGTTTCTGAAAATGGACCACCCTTCATCAGCCAGGAATTTGTGCATTGCATGAAGTTGAACAGAATTTGACACGTTAGGACAGAGCCATATTACCCATCATCCAACAGCCTGGCAGAAAGAGCGGCCCAAACAGGAAAAGCAGGTTCAGAAAAACATCCCACAGCCTCCTTGGAAACCAAACTATCCAGATTCATCTTCAATTTCAGGACAACATCCCCCCCCCCGCCCCCCGCATCCCCGCACCCCCCAACCCCTCCCCCACCGTCCCCTCTACAACAACTGGAATAGCCCCAGGAGAGTTGCTCATGAGAAGATCACTCTGCCCAAGGTTAAGTCTGATCTTCCGAGGGCGGGGGTTGACACCCAGTGCCGTTCCCACCAACCGGGAGAGGCACTTAAAGGCAGTTGATAGGTTATTAGTAAAGAATCATGGCAATGGATCCGCGTGGTTAGGAGGCACGTTCAAGTCCAGAACAGGGGCAGTTTCCTATTGTAAGGGGAAAAACGGAAGGAAAGCACACTTTAAAATGACTGCCTGGCACATAAAGAGTTAACTGGGAAAGGAACCATAAAACAGACACCGGCTTCCACTTAGACAAAGATCACTTGAAATCAAACCCAACAGACAAGACATTTCGAATCACAGACAGTGATTTAAAGTTAACAAACACCTCAGGAAGCCAAGCCAAGGATCGAGACATCTTTTAGATAAGGGAAAAAACCCGAGACAAAGGGAGTAGATTAGTCATACGAAGAGCGGGAGAATGTGAATGCAGGAAACCCGATTAGCTCCTGAATGAGCCGAAACCAACCATTGATAGCCACAGACATAGGAAATGTACCCATTCATAAGAACAATACTATGTTAAATGTCTGTATCTGCCTATAACGATGTGATAATGTTCAAATCTCCGGTCCATCTATTGTGTAAAAAGTATAAAGACAGATCGTTCCCGTCATTTTCCCGAGAGAAGGTTTGCGACTGACTCGAGCCGTGTCTCCACGGAGCTCCGTTCAATAAACTGTATTTTGGAACCTTGAGATCTGACGACTGGTGGATTTTTCCCACAACAAATTGGTGTAGTCGGCTAGGATCCTATTCCTGGTGAGATCGATTGGCCACGATCGGAACCGGGGGAGAGATCACGGAGTCTGTGAGAGTCAGACCGGGTCAAAAATACAGTTTACAAGGGGGAAATTTAAAGGGTATTTGTACTGTGTATCTCATACAGTGATAAGTATGAACTGCTGATAGTAATAAGCCACTGTGACTTGTGCTGATCGACAAAAGGACAAGGGAGTGCCTGTCTCAAAATCTCTGCCTTAGACTGGCTATTAAGAGCAGAAATCTGCCACGTGAAGCTCAGGAATTGAAGTGAGTGAGAGACACCAAGGGCACTAAGGATTGTGAAGCACAAGGGGCAGAGGTCGGTTTAACATCAAACTCTGTAGTGGCGAACAGACGCAGAGTTGCCAGCTGATTGCATGAAAGTTTGAAAAGTTGGGAACTGGACTGTCAATGTTGTGAAAAGCGGGGCGGAACAGGAGTTTGATCAACTCTGACCTAAACCGGACTCCGGTGGAGAAGCACCTTGCCGAGGTGCGAATCGTGGAAGCCGTGAGGAGAACTTGAAACCCTGTAAGGGCAGTGAAACACGGTGTGAGAATAGCAATAGTGGCCGGGGGTAGTGAAGTCCCTATGGTAGAGAGCACACTTTGCTAAAGAGTAATCGTGGCCGTGGTTAGTGAAATCTGCAAAATGGCAGATTGTGGAATTAAAAAGGGGATCTGCAGGTTCCCTCATTGAAACTTACATGGCAGACAGGAAGGAGCTAATAAAGAGAATGCAAAAAGATGGCTGGGATACTTCTCACACCTGAGAACAGCAGAGAGAGTGGATAGATAAAGAAAAGAGAAACAAGACAAAGAAGATAGGATTAATGTTAACACATCAGTTAGCTGGTCTAATTGAGCAATTAGTTGCCTCTCCTAAGAAATGGAGAGAAGATAAAGAAAGGATTAGAGAAGTAGAATCCCGAGTGAGGGAGCTGGAAAAGCAAAACCAGGTTTTAGAAAGGCAGTGGGGAGGGGAAACTGATCCTCCAGCTTCTTATGAGTTCACACAGCAAGGACCAACCACTCCCTCAGAGGAGTGGAAAGCACTAGAGCACAACTTAGCGCCAGTAACCCGAGGGGGGAACAGCAACGCGACCAAAGGCAAATTATAAACCCTTTACCCCAGGTGAGAGACAGCAGATAATGGCTTCCCTGGGTAAATTACAACCTAGAAGCGCAAACACTAAATTCTGGGAAGAATTAGACACAATCTGGGGAGGACACCAATTACACCTAAGAGACGTACACCAGCTGGTCAGGGCAGCCTGTCCAGCGGATAAGTGGAGGCAGGTAGCAGGTGGACCCGCCGCCCCTACAGCTCAGGATTATAATGGGGGACGGTGGACACATGTAATCCCCCAAACAGCAGAGATAGATCCCCAACAGGCACCCTTCTTACAGTTTAAAGAAGAAATTCAGAGGGTCTTAGGGAATGCTCCCACTAACTGGAGCAGAATTACCACCACAAAGCAGCTAAAAGGAGAAGGAGCTTCTGAGTCCGGGGAACGACTGTTCCGGATATACCAAGAGTGCTCAGGACAAGGGAATCCAGGGCGAGGAGATCGAGCGTTCGTCCAGGCTTTTAAGGATGGACCCTCTAGTGCTCACCAGCTCATCCTAAAAATGGGAGTGATTATGTCCCAAGATTACGATGAGCTGGTGGAATGGGTTAGCGGCGTCCCTGGGGAAGAGAAACCCCAGGCAAGAGCAAGGCTAGAAAGAATAGCAGCCTACAGTAACGGGAATGGAACAAAGCCTCAACTGATTTGCCACAATTGTGGCAGACAAGGGCACTTTACGAGGGATTGCAGGACTCCACGGAAAAGGAACAAAGTTGGGAACAGTGGGAAATATTGCAGCCACTGTCATAAACACGGACATACAGAAGCAGTGTGTTGGAATAAGCATGGGAGACCCCCTGAACCGATCCATGTCCCCAGCTGAACCGGAGGGACCACAGAACCCCCGGGGTCAGCAAGATTGACGGTCTGCAGCCCCCGTTCACAAGGGTAGAAAGGAGGGAAGGATTTATGTGTTAGCACTAGTAGGGGGCAGGCAATGTGAGATGCTGGTGGACACAGGGGCATCCATATCCATTACCGACCTACCCTTACCCACTACAAATAAAATGATTTATCTGACCGGGATCGGAGGGAACAAAACACCCGCCTACCTGAGCGAGACCACGTTAGTAGAAATAAATAATCTGTATCTACCAATGAGGTTTTCTGTGTGCACAAATAACGAGGGTACAATAATGGGGAATGATTTAATGAAAGAATATGATATCTTGATAGACTGTGGGAAGGGAGAATTAATTTGGCCAAGACAGAACAGTCGAAAAACTAGGATAGGGAAACTTACAAGTCACCTCGAAACCATTGAGGTGGCCACAGTCACCACCAGAAATTGGGAATTAGAGACAGGAGGGTTCGGAGCCATCTGTGCTTCCGTCCCCGGAGTATGGGCTGAAACAAAGTTAGATACCGGTTTGACTAAAACGGACCCAATAAAGGTACCGGGACCAGAGCAGAAGCCACACCGACAATACCCAATCAAACCAGAAGCAGATAAAGCAGGAGTAGAGATTGTTAAAGGGTTAGTGGAAAGAGGGATCCTGAGAGAAACTACAAGCACCACGAACTCCCCAACATGGCCAGTGAGCAAACCTGACGGAAGCTATAGGCTCACGATAGATTACACCGGACTTAATAAAGTCACGTCCAAGCTGCACCCTATTGCAGCAAGCCCTTCGACAATCCTGAATGGACTGTCACAGGAGCATAAAACATTCACAGTACTGGACACAGCTAACGGATTCTGGTCCTTACCACTGGACCCTGAATCCCAAGACAAATTCGCCTTTACAGTGGGGGACAGGCAGTACACTTGGACCCGTTTACCACAGGGATTCCACAACAGCCCCGCTATATTCCATCGAGTAATGAGTGACATCCTAAACAGGGTAGAACTGCCAAAGGGTAGCATGACGCTACAATAGGTAGATGACATCCTAATAGCTTCAGAGTCCAAGTCAGGGCATGAAGAAGCCTTATATTTAGTGCTGAACGAATTAAAAGCCGCAGGGTTAAAGGTCAGCCCCAAAAAGGCGCACATCGGGAAATCAGAGGTCCTATACCGAGGGCACCTTATATCCCAAGGACTTAAAGAAATGCCGACGGACAGGAAAAAGGCAATACAACAGATGCCGCGACCCGTCAACATCAGAGGGGTTCGAAAGGTGCTAGGATTATTCAACTCCAGCCGGAGGTTCATCCCAGGCTTCTCAAAACTCGCAGAACCCATACAAAGACTCGTTAAAGGGGGAAAGCCAGATTTAGATCCCATAGAGTGGGAACCCGAGCAAGTAGAGGCTTACAAAAAACTAAAAACAGAACTAATATCAGCCCCAGGACAAGGATTACCCGATCTTAACAAGGACTTCCATATTCAATGTGGTAATGAGGGAGGGTTCTATTCCGCAGTGGTAACACAGGACCATGGCGACAGAAAGAGACCCATAGGGTATTATTCCACCGCAGAAGGGCCGGTAGTCACCAGACTGCCAACATGCATAGTCACCTTGGATTGTGCTGCCTGGGCCGTAAAGGTTAGCGAGCCAGTAAACATGACAGGGAATATAATCTTTAACACCAAACACACCTTGGTGGAAATGCTGAACACAGGAAAACTAAAGTCAGTCTCAAACATGAGACGGGCTAAACCGGAAGCTGTCCTCCTACCTCCCAGCAAGTCCGTAATAATAGGGATACAGGGAATAACCCAGCGGAAGGGATCTTCGACGAAGGAGAGCCACACAATTGTGGGGATATGGATATCGGTGAAGGAGAGGGTAGGCTGAAGGAAATGCCCCTGGTAACAGCTGAGGAGACCCTTTTTTGTGGATGGGTCACGCAAATATGTGGGAGGATCACCACGGACAGGATGGGCAGTAGTGAATGACAAATTAGAAACAGTAAGGTCGGGTAGAATTGACTGAGGCTTATCTGCACAAGTGGCAGAACTGGTGGCACTCACACAGGCACTTGAGTTATCTGAGGGTAAAACGGTAAACATCGATTCAGATAGCCGCTATGCATTCGGAGTCATACATGATGACATGACAGCTTGGGGAAGGAGAGGGTTCATAACCACGGGGGGAACCCCTATCAAGCACCAGCAGAGAATTGAGGCATTATTGAGAGCGAGCGAGAGACCAAGAGAAGCCGCAGTAATCAAAATTAAAGCGCACCAGAAAGAACCCGGAAGAGATAACCCGGACTGGTTAAATTTCAAAGGAAATCAAGCCGCAGATAGGGCGGCACAGTTAGCCCCAGAACAGGAAATAATTGACGAGTTGCCAATAGCAGCAACAGAACAGACAGGAGCCGAAGTAGACATCCGGGGCTTGCATGAGGATACCCCAAAGGAAGAAAAAGAGAAATGGGAACCACAGGGAGCAGTCAAAGGGACCGATGACATTTGGAGACGGGAGGATAAGGTAATGGCACCAGAGTGCATCCAAAACATCCTATTGGAGCTACATCATGGACTCTCACATGTGGGTAGAGAGGCCATGAGAACTAATATCGGGAAGGAGTGGTGGTGGAAGGGAATGGGAAGAGATCTCGCCCGACACTGTCACCGATGCGTGACGTGCGCGCAACACAACCCTGGTAGACCCATAACAATTAGAATGGGACACCAGCCGAGACCAAAGGGACCCTGGGAACATCTACAAATAGATTTCACAGGACCACTACCACAGTCCCATGGCAAAACTTACTGTCTGGTTATCATAGACCAGTTCACCAGGTGGGTAGAAGCGTTCCCCACTTCAAACTGTACTGCTACCACGGTGGCTCGGATATTGGCAGAGGAGGTAATCCCAAGATGGGGAGTACCCCTACAAATCGATTCGGACCAGGGAACGCAATTCACTGGAAAGGTGGTAAAAACAGTGTGCCAATTAATGGGGATAAAACAAAAACTTCACATCCCCTACCACCCACAGAGCTCTGGAATGGTGGAACGTATGAATAGAACACTAACAAATGCACTAGATAAAGCTATGCAGACATCAGGGAGAAGGTGGTCAGAGGTATTGCCCACTAGTTTAATGAAATTAAGAGCTACCATGAACCGGACAACCGGATTAATCCCTTACGAGCTCATGACAGGACGGGCGATGCAATTATCAGAAAGCATCATAACAGGTGGGACCGATGTAGGTCCACGAAAAGATAAAACCAGGAGATACATTCTGGACCTGAGCACCCAGCTAAAAGGGATGCGCAAATTGGTCAAAGACAATCAGGAAATAAAGGACGCAGAGAGAGAGCTTGAAATGCTCCTTGACATCCCAACAGCGAGAAGTCGCGTCCTAGTGAAAACATTACCCCACAAACCAGGGTTTGCACCCAAGTGGAATGGGCCATATGAAGATATAATTAGTGGGGACGCCTGTATAGACATAAGAGGGAAAGGTGTCTGGAAGCACTGGACACAGATGAAATTATACAAAGGAGACAAGTAGCGAAATTGATGCACTAACAGAACTGCTTTCCTCAACACAGGTAAAGACTGCAAGCAAGAACGGCTGGCGTGCGCGGGTTAATAGATAAAATAACTTGTAAAGATTGAATTATAGTGTTCAGTTTGATATATGACTGTTGTGGATATGTATGTAATCGCGTATGTAACTGTACTATTTTGCGTTGTTGCGACTGTAAATTTAACTGGGTTGGAAGATGTTTTGTTTTACAAAGCTCACATACATTTACACGGGAATCGAACTGTATGTTACCCATGAACACAATCTGTAGAAGCCCTATTTGTAGCCACCCCCGGGTGGACCCCTCATGACTTATATACTGTAGATACGTCAGATACACCCTGTAACGGACAAATTGGCAAATATAAAAGAGGTACACAGGGGAGATGTGTGGGACTTGTAAACCCCACAGATCCTGCATGCGGGGGTTCCCAACAGGTGGGAGGAAAAGCTTGTTCAGATACTACAAGCTATCTGCTTTGTTTTACGGGGCAGGGATGGGGATGTGCCTACGCCTTAGTCCCTAAGAATGATTCTTCCGTACAGATACAGTGTATCCATCAACATTGTCGGGTTAACAAGGGACAGATTACTTGTGTTTGCGATGAACGGAAATGTTTAAATATAACCGCGGGAAGACAGCTTATTTGCGGGCAATGCAATGGAACTCACGTAAGCTCAGCCAAATGGACATACCCCTTTGAAACTTACCAGGTGGTGGAATCAAACGGGAAGCCAAGTAAACTGAACAATTGGCAGTATGAGCAAACTCATAATCGGGACACTAAGTGTTCCCGGGCTAAGAAGGGATATGTGTTCCTCTTCAATGTTACCTACATGACAGAAACACCAAACCTCCCAAACCGTTTGCAGAAGGAACAATCGGACCACTGACTGTTCCATGCCCTCTGAAGGGGTACATTCGGAGGAGAATAGTAACACGGTCTATTAGCAGGGAAGTCTGCGCTGACTGAGAAGCCCCGGGTCCACTGGGATCCTCACTGGGATATGGGTTCCTTGGAGCTTTATCTCTGGGGGGTTCAGCCGGGGTAATTGGAGCAAGGAATAGAAACCATATTGTTTGTGGACTAACAATCCTGGGAAACAGCACTTCAAAAGCACTGGAGGCTGTTAACCAAGAAATGGCTGAACTGAGATTATCTGCACAGCAGACACGATACGCAGTGGACTACCAGTTAGCACAAGGGGGAGTGTGTGCAATCATAGGCAATAAATGCATAACCCATGTCACAGATGAGTCTTGCAACGTTACACAGGTCATCAACGACATCAGGAAACAACTTGAGAGCTTCAGACAGGGACCCAAGAGAGGAAGTAATTGGCTGGATTGGCTAGTGGGGGAGTCCTGGGAGTCGTACCTGTTACATGGATTGGTCATACTCATTGCAATTATAATTGTCTGTTGTCTGACTGTTGGAGGCCTTAAAGTCTGTTTTAAAATAATGTTGACGAGAATTGTGCCAGGAGCCAGTGTGTACATCGAAGAAGAGCCCCTAATGAAGATCCCCGAAGACATCAGAAGAAATGAAGACATCAGAAGAAGCGAAGAAGGAGAGAAGAACGAAAATTTGTCGATGTGAATGTATAATTGTTGGTCTGGGGATTGTTGAAGCTATAATCCGACCAAAAGGAGGGATAGTGCAGTCGGGAAGGGGTTAATGACCCTTGTCACACTTAAGCATTCAGACCCAAACTCTGTGATTTTGTTGAGAACGCAGCAGAGTCCATGTTTTTGTCAGAGTTCGGTGTTTTTCATGTCTGTGCCAGATAAAAGGAACAGCTATTCCTCTGTCTCCATTTGTTATCAAGAAATGCGATTAACCCAGCTCGGAATAAGCTAAACAACCTCCATTTTTATGTACCTTTGTTTAACACGATGGAGTTGACATGTATGCCTTCTGTATTTGAATCACCATAGATTCATATATATATATTCATCATACGTTATTCATCTTATCCTGATATAAAGTATTATACAAACATGTATATTAGTTAAATTGTTTGTGCAAAACCTGTGATGTTGTTTCAAGGATATAAATGACGAACAATCGTGGCCTTGGAGATCGAACAAACTACGCAGAGGAAGATACTGCTAAAACAACAAGAATCTCACCATGAACAATGACAGCCATCTCAGAAATTGCAATGTAATGAGGGCGGGAACAGGTACATATATAAACTTTGTTCTTACTTGTGTTCGAAGAGAAGGCCTGGGTCCACTGTTTGGAACCTCACTTCTCCCACAATTGTGAAAATAAACCTGCATTTTGATCTACTAATAGTGTCAGAGGTTTTTTTAACCTACAACAGACTGTAAGGGGAACAACGTACGGAAAGCACACTTTAAAATGACTGCCTGGCACACAAAGAGTTAACTGGGAAAGGAACCATAAAACAGACACCGGCTTCCACTTAGACAAAGATCACTTGAAATCAAACCCAACAGAGAAGACATTTAGAATCACAGACAGTGATTTAAAGTTAACAAACACCTCAGGAAGCCAAGCCAGGGATCGAGACATCTTTTAGATAAGGGAAAAAACCCGAGACAAAGGGAGTAGATTAGTCAGAGAAAGAGCGGGAGAAAGTGAATGCAGGAAACCCGATTAGCACCTGAATGAGCCGAAACCAACCACTGATAGCCACATGCATAGGAAATGTACCCATTCATAAGAACAATACGATGTTAAATGTCTGTATCTGTTTGTATCTGCCGATAACATAGAACATAGAACAGTACAGCACAGAACAGGCCCTTCGGCCCACGATGTTGTGCCGAGCTTTATCTGAAACCAAGATCAAGCTATCCCACTCCCTATCATCCTGGTGTGCTCCATGTGCCTATCCAATAACCGCTTAAATGTTCCTAAAGTGTCTGACTCCACTATCACTGCAGGCAGTCCATTCCACACCCCAACCACTCTCTGCGTAAAAGAACCTACCTCTGATATCCTTCCTATATCTCCCACCACGAACCCTATAGTTATGCCCCCTTGTAATAGCTCCATCCACCCGAGGAAATATTCTTTGAACGTTCACTTTATCAATCCCCTTCATCATTTTATAAACCCCGATTAAGTCTCCCCTCAGCCTCCTCCGCTCCAGAGAGAACAGCCCGAGCTCCCTCAACCTTCCTTAACGATGTGATAATGTTCAAATCTCCGGTCCATCTATTGTGTAAAAAGTATAAAGATGGACCGTTCCCATCATTTTCCCGAGAGAAGGTTTGCTCCCGACTCGAGCCGTGTCTCCAAGGAGCTCCGTTCAATAAACTGTGTTTCTGGAATCTTGAGATCCGACAACGAGTGGATTTTTCCCACAACAGGAGGTGTCGCTCTGTGGGGGGGGGGGGGGTGTGGGCTGAGGGGGTGTCGCTCTGTCGGGGGGTGGGGGGGGGGGGGCTGAGGGGGTGTCGCTCTGTCGGTGGGGAGCTGTGCTGAGGGGGTGTCGCTCTGTCGGGGGGGGGGGGGGGGCTGTGCTGAGGGGGTCTCGCTCTGTCGGGGAGGAGCTGAGGGGGTATCGCTCTGTCGGGGGGGGGCTGTGCTGAGGGGGTGTCGGTCTGTCGGGGGGGGGGCTGAGGGGTGTCGCTCTGTCGGGGGGCTGTGCTGAGAGGGTGTCGCTCTGTCGGGGGGGGGAGCTGAGGGGGTGTCGCTCTGTCGGGGGGCGCTGTGCTGAGGGGGTGTCGCTCTTTCGGGGGGGGGGGGGGCTGTGCTGAGGGGGTGTCGCTCTGTCTGGGGGTTGTGCTGAGGGGGTGTCGCTCTGTCGGGGGGGGGGGCTGTGCTGAGGGGGTGTCGCTCTGTCGGGGGGGGGGGCTGTGCTGAGGGGGTATCGCTCTGTCGGGGGGGGCTGTGCTGAGGGGGTGTCGCTCTGTCGGGGGGGGCTGTGCTGAGGGGGTGTGGCTCTGTCGGGGGGGGGGCTGTGCTGAGGGGTTGTCGCTCTGTCGGGGGGGGGGCTGTGCTGAGGGGGTGTCGCTCTGTCGGTGGGGGGGCTGTGCTGAGGGGGTGTCGCTCTGTCGGGTGGGGGGGGCTGAGGGGGTGTCGCTCTGTCGGGGGGGGGGCTGTGCTGAGGGGGTGTCGCTCTGTCGGGGGGGGGGGCTGATGGTGTGTCGCTCTGTCGGGGGGGGCTGAGGGGGTGTCGCTCTGTCTGGGGGGGGGGCTGTGCTGAGGGGGTGTCGCTCTGTCGGGGAGGGGCTGTGCTGAGGGGGTGTCGCTCTGTTGGGGGGGGGCTGAGGGGCTGTCGCTCTGTCGGGGGTGGCTGAGGGGGTGTCGCTCTGTCGGGGAGGGGGGCTGTGCTGAGGGGGTGTCGCTCTGTCGGGGGGGGGGGGCTGTGCTGAGGAGGTGTCGCTCTGTCGGGGGGGGTCTGTGCTGAGGGGGTGTCGCTCTGTCGGGGGGGGAGGCTGTGCTGAGGGGGTGTTGCTCTGTCGGGGGGGGGGGCTGTGCTGAAGGGGTGTCGCTCTGTCGGGGGGGGGCTGTGCTGAGGGGGTGTCGCTCTGTCGGGGGGGGGGGGCTGTGCTGAGGGGGTGTCGCTCTGTCGGGGGGTGGGCTGAGGGGGTGTCGCTCTGTCGGGGGGGGCTGTGCTGAGGGGGTGTCGCTCTGTCGGGGGGGGCTGTGCTGAGGGGGTGTCGCTCTGTCGGGGGGGTCTGTGCTGAGGGGGTGTCGCTCTGTCGGGGGGGGCTGAGGGGGTGTCGCTCTGTCGGGGGGGGGCTGAGGGGGTGTCGCTCTGTCGGGGGGGCTGAGGGGGTGTCGCTCTGTCGGGGGGGTCTGCGCTGAGAGGTTGTCGCTCTGTCGGGTGGGGGGGGGCTGAGGTGGTGTCGGTCTGTCGGGGGGGTGGCTGAGGAGGTGTCGCTCTGTCGGGGGGGCTGAGGGGGTGTCGGTCTGTCGGGGGGGGGACTGTGCTGAGGGGGTGTCGCTATTTCGGGGGGGGGGGCGGTTATTCGCCCCAACGGACAACCGATTCAAACCTGCCGCCCTCTCCCCGCCCCCCTCACACCCCATTGGACCAGCACCCCGTCAATCACCGCGCCCCCGCCAATCAGCACCCAGCCCCGCCTTTCCGCCCGCACCCCATTGGAGCAGCGCACCGCCCATCAACAGCCCCTGTCAGCGTCCGCGGCCAAAGGGGCGTCGAGTGTTCTGTCCCACGCGCCCCCGCCTTGCTCTGCTGGGGAGCCGCCCCCAGCTGCCGCCCCTCCCCCTGCGCCAATCGTCATCCGGCCTTGCTGTCCCGCCCCCCCCCATCCTATTGGACCGGCCAGCCATCAATCAGCCGTCCCGTCCTCAGTCGCCAATCGTTGTCGGGTTCGGTGTCCCGCCTCCACCTGCTATTGGACCAGCTGACCATCAATCAGCCCTCCCCCTTCGCCAATCGCGGTTCCGCCTTGCTGTTACCGGCCCCCTATCTTCGTCATCGAGGGATACGTCACTCAGCAATCCCCGCCCCCATCACCAATCGACGCCCGGCATCTGTGTCCCGCCCTCACATCCTATTGGGCACCACACCTGCCAATCAGCCAGTCCTGGCGCCAATCCGCCCAATCGTAGACGAGCCCTGAGCGCCCGCCCCCGCGTTCTATTGGACCAGCCGCCCGTCAATCATCCCGTCCCCATCCCATGGCCAATCGCGGTCCGGATTATCTGCCCCGCCCCCCCAGGTTTTATCGGCCCCGCCTCCCGTCAATCGGCCATCTCCTCTCTCTCAGGCTCTGAGGAAGGACTGTCCTGACTGGAAACATTGGCTCTCTTCTCTCTCTCTCTCTCTCCACAGATGCTGTCAGACCGCCTGAGATTTCCCACCATGTTATTTTTCACATTCCCCTATCCGCTCTATGTTGTGCCTTTCCCCGGCTCAGGCTCCGCCTCATCGAACGCCCCGGTCCCGGCTCAGCATCCTATTGGCTCGGTCCCCTGTCAATCAGCCTTCCCTGACCATGCCCCCCCCGCTGGTTCGCTGGCCAATCAGCTTCCAGGTCCCGCCTCCACTCCCACATCCTATTGGAGATGATGAGAGTGAGAAGCAGCAAACTAGTACAACAACAACCCCTAATAATGCAACAACTGACAGTCCCTTTGACAACAATACAGTCCATTGGGAGCCCATTGTAAGTTACAATCCAGTCCCTTGGAAGTTATCCTGCAACAATCAAAGAACAAAGAACAATACAGCACAGGAACAGGCCCTTCGGCCCTTCTAGCCCGTGCCGACCATGTGCCCAACGAGACCATTCTTTTGTCTCCCTCTATTCCCCAGTCTGTCCATGCGGCGATCTGGATAAGTCTTAAACCATCCCAGCGAGTCCCTGCCTCGATCACCTTGCTTGGCAGCGCATTCCAGGCCCCCCCACCCACCCTCTGTGTAAAGTACGTCCCCTTGACATCTGTGTTGAACCTTGCCCCCCCCCCCATCACCTTCAACCCGTGACCCCCCTTGTGTTCGTCACCTCCGACCTGGGGAAAAAAGCTTCCCACTGTTTTCACCCTATCCATTGCCCTTCATAATTTTATACACCTCTATTCGGTCGCCCTCTCATCCTCCGTCTTTCCAGGGAGAACAACCCCAGTTTACCCAATCTCTCCTCAAAGCCAAGACCCTCCATACCAGGCAACATCCTGGTAAACCTTCTCTGCACTCTCTCTGAAGCCTCCACGTCCTTCTGGTAGTGTGGCGACCAGAACTGGACGCAGTACTGCAAATGTGGCCCAACCAACGTTCTATACAGCTGCAACATCATATGCCAACTTTTATATTCTATGCCCCGTCCAATAAAGGCAAGCATGCCATATGCCTTCTTGACCACCCTCTCCACCTGTGCTGCCACCTTTAAGGATCTGTGGACTTTACACCCAGGTCACTCTGTGTGTCTATACTCCTGATGGTTCTGCCATTTATTGTACAGCTCCCCATTCCATTAGATCTACCGAAATGCATCACTTCGCATTCATCTGCATTAAATTCCATCTGCCATTTCTCCGCCCATTGTTCCAGCCTATCTATATCCTGCTGTATTCTCTGACAATGTCCATCACTGTCCGCAACTCAAGCAATCTTCGTGTCGTCCGCAAACAGGAGTGTGTGTGTGAGAGAGAGAGGGTGAGAGAGACCTCCCCAGATACAGGAGTGTGTGTGTGAGAGAGAGAGGGTTAGAGAGACCTCTCCAGATACAGGAGTGTGTGTGAGGGAGAGGGCTAGAGAGACCTCCGCTGATACAGGAGTATGTGTGTGTGAGAGAGAGAGGGTTAGAGATACCTCCACAGATACAGGTGTGTGTCTGAGAGAGAAAGAGGGGCCGAGAGCGACCTCCACAGGTACAGGAGTGTGTGTGTGAGAGAGAGAGAGAGAGGTTTAGAGAGACCTCCCCAGGTACAGGAGTGTGTGTGTGTGTGAGAGAGAGAGGGTTAGAGAGACCTCCCCAGATACAGGAGTGTGTGTGTGTGTGACGTCACTCTAACCCTCTCTCTCCCTCTCTCTCTCACACACACTCCTAAATCTGAAATTTCATCAAATTTCATTGAGAAATGCCACCTCCTGTTCCTGTGTAACAGACTCCCGAAAGAGGGGCTGAATGAGCCTCCTCTTGCTCCTGTGTAACAGGCTGGAGAGGGAGGGGCTGAATGGCCACCTCCTGTTCCTGTGTAACAGGCTGGAGAGAGAGGGGCTGATTGGGCCTCCTCCTGTTCCCGTGTAACAGGCTGGAGAGAGAGGGGCTGAATGGCCTCCTCCAGTTCGTGTGCAACAGGCTTGAGAGAGAGAGGCTGAACGGCCTCCTCCTGATCCTGTGGAACAGGCTGGAGAGAGAGGGGCTGAACGGCCTCCTCCTGATCCTGTGGAACAGGCTGGAGAGAGAGGGGCTGAAAGGCCTCCTCCTGATCCTGTGTAACAGGCTGCAGAGACAGGGGCTGAATGGCCTCCTCCTGTTCCTGTGTAACAGGCTTTAGACAGAGGGGCTGAATGGCCTCCTCCTGTTCCTGTGTAACAGGCTCAATGAGATAGAGGGGCTGAATGGCCTCCTCCTGTTCCTGTGTAACAGGCTCTTGAGAGAGGGATTGAATGGGCCTCCTCCTGTTCATGTCTTACAGGCTGGAGAGAGAGGGGCTGAATGGCCTCCTCCTGTTCCTGTGTAACAGGCTCGAGAGAGAGAGAGAGGCTGAATGGGATCCTCCTGTTCCTGTGTAACAGGCTGGAGAAGACGGGCTGAATGGCCTCCTCCTGTTCCTGTGTAACAGGCTCGAGAGAGAGAGAGGGGACTGAATGGGCCTCCTCCTGTTCCTGTGTAACAGGCTGGAGCGAGAGGGGCTGAATGGCCTCCTCCTCTCCCTGTGTAACAAGTTCGAGAGAGAGAGGGGCTGAATGGCCTCCTCCTGTTCCTGTGTAACAGGCTCATGAGATAGAGTGGCTGAATGGCCTCCTCCAGTTCCTGTGTAATAGGCTGGAGAGAGAGGGGCTGAATGGTCCTCCTCCTGTTCCTGTGTTACAGACTCCAGAGAGAGAGGCTGAATGGCATCCTCCTGTTCCTGTGTAACAATCTGGAGGAAGAGGGGCTGAATGGCCTCCTCCTGTTCCTGTGTTACAGGCTCGTCAGAGAGAGGGGCTGAATGGCCTCCTCCTGTTCCTGTGTAACAGACTGGAGAGAGAGGGGCTGAATGGCCTCCTCCTGTTCCTGTTCAACAGGCTGGAGAACGAGGGGCTGAATGAGTTGGGAAATTCAGGGAGTTGGGAAATCGGCTAACGAGTTGGGCCTCCAGGTTGGCCATCTCTGGGCTGCTCCCAATGCCTCGGGCCAGTGAGGCTCGGAATAGGGAGATAGCACAATTGAACGCTTGGCTAAAGGACTGGTCCAGGAGGGAGGGCTTCATATTCCTGGATCACTGGGAAGTTTTCAAGAGAGGATGGCACCTGTACAAGAAGGACGGGTCACAACTAAATTGGAAGGGCACGAATACCCTGGCTGGGAGTTTTGCGAGAGCAGTTCGGGTGGGTTTAAACAAATATGGCAGGGGGGTGGGGATCAAAAAATTATGTCTCCAAGTGCAGAGGCTGGGGACGAGCTTGGGGCAAGGACAAGGCTGGCAAAGAAGAAGAGCACTCTGGGGGAGGATGACCTCACTGGGCCTGGATGTCAGGAGTGCATCTACTTCAATGCAAGGTGCGTAGCAGGTAAGACAGACGAACTTAGGGCCTGAATGCTCACGAGGAATTTGGATGTGGTTGCGGTGACAAGAGACTTGGTTGAAAGAGGGACAGGACTGCCAGCTGAATATTCCGGGGTACAAGTGTTTCAGGCGAGTCAGAGGAGGGGCCAAAAGAGGTGGGGGAGTAGCAGTATTAGTTGGAGAGCATATTACAGCGGTGCAGAGGGAGGACAATTCAGAGGGGTCGTGTAACGAGTCACTGTGGGTGGAGCTCAGAAACAGGAAGGGCGCAGTCACGATGTTGAGGGTATACTACAGGCCCCCCAACAGCCCAAGGGAAGTGAAAGAACGGATATTTCAGGAGATAATGGATAGGTGCAGGAAAAATAGGGTTGTTGTAGTGGGAGACTTCAATTTCCCTGGTATAGACTGGAAATCGCGTAGGGCTGGGAGTCAGAATGGGGAGGAATTTGTAAAATGCGTCCAGGAAGGTTGTTTGGAACAAAATGTCGATAGCCCGACTAGAGAGGGGGCTATACTGGACCTAGTACTGGGGACTGAGACTGGTCAGGTCTTCAAAGTTTCGGTAGGGGAACATGGGGCAAATAGTGACCACAATTATGTTAGCTTTAGGACAGTGATGGAAAAGGATGAGTGGTGTCCCAAGGGTAAGGTGTTGGACTGGGGGAAGGCTAACTTTAGTGGGATGAGGCAGAAATTGGCAGCTGTTGATTGGGAGAGCCTGTTTGAGGGTAAATCCACATCTGGCATGTGGGAGTCTTTTATGGAACAGTTGTTAGGGCTGTAGGATAGGCATGTGCCTGTCAAAAATAAGGATAGGAAGGGTAGGATTCGAGAACCATGGATAACCAGGGAAATTGAGGGATTGGTCAAAAAGAAAAGAGAGGCGTACGTTAGGTCCAGGCAGCTAAAAACGGAGGGAGCTCTGGAGGAATACAAAGACAGTAGGAAATAACTCAAACGAGGAATTAGAAGGGCAAAAAGGGGTCACGAAATGTCCTTGGCAGACAGGATTAAGGAGAATCCCAAGGCATTTTATTCATACGTTAGGAACAAAAGGGTTGTCAGGGAAAAAATCGGACCCATCAGGGACAAAAGTGGGGAATTATGCTAAGAGCCTAAAGAAGTAGGGTAGTTCCTAAATGAATACTTTGCATCGGTATTCACAAAGGAGAGGGATCTGTTGACTGGGAGTGTCTTGGGGGGGAGTGTTGACCCGTTAGAGAAAATCTCCAACACAAGGGAGGAAGTGTTAGGTTTTTTAGGGAATATAAAGACTGACAAATCCCCAGGGCCTGATGATCCAAGGCTGCTCAGGGAGACGAGAGATGAAATCGCTGGGCCTCTGACGCAAATATTTGTCTCGTCACTGGACGCAGGTGAGGTCCCAGAGGATTGGAGGATAGCTAATGTGGTCCCGTTATTTAAGAAGGGTAGGAAGGATAACCCTGGATATTATAGGCCGGTGAGCTTGACGTCCGTGGTGGGGAAGTTGTTGGAAATGATTCTTAGAGATAGGATGTATGCGCATTTAGAAAGGAATAAATTGATTAACGATAGCCAGCATGGTTTTGTGAGAGGGAGGTCATGCCTCACTAACCTGGTGGAGTTTTTTGAAGAAGTGACCAGAATGGTTGACGAGGGAAGGGTCGTGGATGTCGTCTATATGGACTTTAGTAAAGCGTTTGACAAAGTCCCTCATGGTAGGCTGTTGAAAAATGTTGGATCTCATAGGATAAAGGGGGAGATGGCTCGATGGGTGGAGAATGGCTTGGTCACAGAAGACAGAGGGTGGTAGTGGAAGGGTCTTTTTCCGGCTGGATGCCTGTGACTAGTGGTGTTCCGCAGGGCTCTGTATTGGGACCTCTGCTGTTTGTGATTTATAAAAACGATCTGGAAGAAGGTGTAACTGGGGTGATCAGTAAGTTTGCGGACAACACGAAAATGGCTGGACTTGCAGATTGTGAGGAACATTGTCAGAGGCTACAGAAGGATAGAGATAGGCTGGAAATTTGGGCAAAGAAATGGCAGATGGAGTTCAATCCAGATGAATGCGAAGTGATGCATTTTGGTAGAACTAACGTCGGGGGGAGCTATACGATAAATGGCAGAAACATAAAGGGTGTAAATACGCATAGGGACCTGGGTGTCCCAAGTCCACAGATCCCTGAAGGTGATGTCACAGGTGGAGAAGGTAGTGAAGAAGGCATATGGCATGCTTGCCTTTATAGGCGGGCATAGAGTATAAAAGTTGGGGTCTGATGTTGCAGTTGTATAGAACGTTGGATCGGCCGCATTTGTAATAATTCTGGTCGCCGCACTACCAGAAGGAGGTGGAGGCTTTAGAGAGAGTGCAGAGAAGGTTTACCAGGATGTTGCCTGGTATGGAAGGGCTGTAATGAGGAGAGATTGGGTAAACTGGGGTTGTCATCACTGGAAAGACGGAGGATGAGGGGAGACCGAATAGAGGTGTATAAAATTATGAAAGGCATAGATAGGGTGAACGGTGGGAAGCTTTTTCCCAGGTCGGTGGTGACGTTCACGAGGGGTCATAGGTTCAAGGTAAGAGGGGGGAGGTTTAACACAGATATCAGAAGGACGTATTTTACACAGAGGGTGGTGCCGGCCTGGAATGCGCTTCCGGGCAAGGTGCTGGAGGCGGATACACTGGGAACGTTTAAGATTTATCTAGATAGCCATATGAACGGAGTGGGAATGGAGGGATACAAAATAATGGTCTAGTTTGGACCAGGGAGCAGCACGGGCTTGGAGGGCCGAAGGGCCTGTTCCTGTGCTGTATTGTTCTTTGTTCTATCCGCAGCCAATGGGACAGCAGGGGGAGTTTTAAGGGGTGTCTGGACATATCCATGAGTAGGATGGGAATAGAGGGATCTGTTCCCCGGAAGGGGAGGGGTTTTAGTTCAGACGGGGGCAGCATGGTCAGTACGGGCTTGCAGGGCCGAACGGCCTGTTCCTGTGCTGGAATTTTCTTTGTTCTTTCTCCTCCATTCTGAGACATTCTTTTCCTTTGACATTTCCCGGGAGATCTCTCGGTCCCCTTAAAAAAATTAAAACTCACTAACGTAGCTGCTTCCACTGCCTCCCCCGGCAGCGAGTTCCAGCCACCCACCAGCAAAAAACTTGCCTTGTACATCTCCTTTAATCCTTGCCCCTCGCACCTTAAACTTGTGCCCCCGCCCGCTAATCCCATCCTGACTTGGTAGAAAGTGTATTCTTCTGTCAAGTGGGGGGGGGGGGGGGGGGGCGGTCAAGGAGAGGCACGGTGGCACAGTGGGTTAACACTGCTGCCTCACAGCGCCAGGGTCCCGGTTTTGATTCCCGGCTTGGGTCACCGTCTGTGTGGAGTCTGCACGTTCTCCTCTTGTCTGCGTGGGTTTCCTCCGGGTGCTCCGGGTTCCTCCCACAGCCCGGAAGATGAGCTGGTTAGGTGCTGAATTCCCCCTCGGTGTAACTCGAACAGGCGCTGGAGTGTGGCGACTAGGGGATTTTCACAGTGACTTCTTTGCAATGTTATTGTCAGCCTTACCTGTGACACTCATAAATAACGAAAATAATCTTTAATCTATTTGCAATACCGAGGGGGATCGATAGAGAGGACAGGCTAGAATTGGTGGAGGAGTCAAGAACCAGGGGACATAGATTCAAGATAAGTGTCAGGAGGTGTAGTGGGGACAGGAGGGAGAACGTTTTTTGATGTAGAGAGTGGTGGGTGTTTGGAATTCCCTGCCCGAGTTGGTGGTGGAGGCAGAGACCCTAAACTCTTTTAAAAAGTACCTGGATTTACCCCTTAGGTGCTGTGAGCTACAGAGCTATGGGCCAGGTGCAGAAAGGTATGGTTCGAAAGGGCACCAGGGTGTCCTTTGGGCTGGCATGGACAAGATGGACCGAATGGTCCTCCTCTGTCCTGTAGCTTTCCCATGTTTCTTTGGTTCAATGTTTCTTTCGTTTGCAGAGAAGTTGGCCGATTTGCAGAGGGGCAGAATTCCCCCACCCCCTCTCCCCTCCTCCCCCACTCTTGTTTAGCTTCTCTGACATCTTGGCAGATCGGGACTGATTTCCGATTGTGCGGATTCACCAGTTCTCCTCATCGTTTAACGACTTTCGCCATCAGGGCAAAGGGATATTGGAGCAAGTTCTTGTACTGCTCCCTGAACTTACTCTGGGTCACGGCATAAATCAGCGTGTTAGTGCAGGAGCTCAGGAGCTGCAGCATGAAGGCCAACTCTTGCACGTAATCAGGTAATCGTATAGAGAGGATAACATTAATGGTAAAAAGCAATCGGGTATATATGGAAATTAACATTAACATTGTCCATAACAGGATGAAATTTGCCGAGATAACAAAGAGTAAAATGATGGATTTCCTTCGACTCTCCATCTCTGGGTCTCTGGTACTCTCCCCACTACCGTGAGCCCGGAGTCTCTTGCGGGCTCTGCTGCTCACTACAATGTATCTGACGGTGAGAGCATTTAGCGAGAGAATCAGAATGAACGGGACGCAGGGGGTCAGAATGTGGTGGAGGAACTCGATTGCAATCCAGACTTCCGAGTACCGATTCTCTGTCAACAAGTGGCAAAACCAGGGCATGTTCTGCAACAGGGAGCGATCCTCCAACATGAAGAACCAGAAAATGCTCTTCAAGCCGCTCAGCGCTGTCACCGTTCCCAGAACCACAGCCGCCGTGCGCTCGGTACAATATTTAACTTTCAACCTCTGGCAAGTAATGGCCACAAACCGGTCAAAGGTGAACATGACGGTGAACCAGACAGAACAGTCAGTCACGGCGTAAAGCACAACGGCGTGGATATTACACACGGGGGTTGACAGGAAGAAAGAGAACTCCACGTCGAACACAATCGGAATGTGTCTCAATATCAGGTCGAAGACAATGACCAGAAGGTCCGCCACCGCCATGGCCACCAGGTAGCGAGTGACGCAATTGGAGAGACCACACTTGCCCTGGGACAGGGTCGCGATCGTCAGCAAGTTAACTGAAGGGAAGGGAAATGAAGAGAGAAGTTACACATTGTAGACGGGGGGGGGGGGGGGGGAGGGGGGGGAAGAATGACGGAAACAATAACTTCACAACGAGTGGCTTTAAAAAGGACTGTGCTGGCTGAGAGATAAGCATGCTGGGATTTACGGTCAACTGGTAATTAAAACCAGACGCAGGTTGTAAAGTTTCCCTGAGTGAGGGAGCTTGGTCTGGGAACTCTGACCTGAAGCTCACAAGGCTGTGTTCTCAGCCCCCTACTATACGCCGACATCTCCACATCACAACCTGAGTGGTATTGGGACACACACGGCCTTTTCCAGGAGAGAGACACTGGACTGCCCAATGCTCATTCTCCCATCAACACCGGTGCCCCTCAAGGCTGTGTTCTCAGCCCCCTCACTATACTCCTTATAAACCTCTGACTGTGCGGCCAAATTCCCCTCCAACTCAAGTTTCAAGTTTGCTGATGACACCACCGTAGTGGGTCAGATCTCAAACAATGACAAGACAGAGCACAGGAATGAGATAGAGAATCTGGTGAACTGGTGCAGCGACAATAATCTTTCCCTCACTGCCAACAAAACAAAGGAGAATGTTATCGAGTTCAGAAAGTGCAGTGGAGAACACGCTCCTGTCTACACCAACGGGGACCAAATAGAAAGGGTCGAGAGCTTCATGTCGCTCGGTGTCCAGATCACCAACAACCTGTCCTGGTCCCCCCACGCCGACACGATAGTTAAGAAAGCCCCACCAACGCCTCTACCTTCTCACAAGACTAAGGATATTTGGCATGTCAGCTACGACTCTCATCAACTTTTACAGATGCCCCATAGAAAGCATTCTTTCTGGTTGTATCACAGCTTGGTCTGGGCTCCTGCTCTGCCCAAGACAGCAAGGAACTACAAAAGGGTCGTGAATGTAGCCCAATTCATCACGCAAACCAGCCTCCCATCCATTGACTCTGTCTATACTTCCCGCTGCATCGGGGAAAGCAGCCAGCGTAATTAAGGACCCCACGCACGGCGGACATTCTCTCTTCCACCTTCTTCCATTGGGAAAAAGATACAAAAGTCTGTGGTCACATACCGACCGACTCAAGAACAGCTTCATCCCTGCTGCTGTCAGACTTTTGAATGGACCTACCTTCTATTAAGCTGATCTTTCTCTACACCCGGGCTGTGACTGTAACACTACATTCTGCACTCTCTCCTTTCCTTCTCTATGAACGGTATGCTTTGTCTGTGGAGTGCGCAGGAAACAATACTTTTCACTGTATCCCAATACATGTGACAATAATAAATCAAATCCTTTCCTTCTCCCCTCTGAACTCTATGAACGGTATGCTTTGTCTATATAGCGCGCAAGAAACAATACTTTTCACTGTATGTTAACACATGTGACAATAATAAATTAAATCAAATCAAACCCAAAGTTATTTAGGTTAATATTTGATAAATAAACTCACTCTGGGAACAATATTATGTATTTGTCTGAATATAACACTGACCCTTTAGTAAAGTTAAAGTTTAAAGTTTATTTATTCGTCACAAGGAGGCTTACATGAACACTACAATGAAGTTACTGCGAAAATCCCCGATATTTTTGGGAAAACTAAGGGACAATTTAGCACGGCCAATGCACCTGTATTCAGCACATCTTTTGGACTGTCTATATAACACCCTCATCAGGCCCCACTTGGAGTACTGTGCTCAGTTCTGGTCACCTCATTACAGGAAGGATGTGGAAATGATTGAAAGGTTGCAGAGGAGATTTACAAGGATGTTGCCTGGATTGAGTGGCATGCCTGATGAGGATAAGCTGAGGGAGCTCGGTCTTTTCTCCTTGGAGTGACGAAGGATGAGAGGAGACCTAATAGAGGTATATAAGATGTTGAGAGGCATAGATCGGGTGGACTCTCAGAGGCTTTTTCCCAGGGTGGAAATGTCTGCTACGAGAGGACACAGGTTTAAGGTGCTGGGGTGTAGGTACAGGGGAAATGTTCGGGGGACGTTTTTCACACAGAGGGTGGTGGGCGAGTGGAATCGGCTGCCGTCAGTGTTGGTGGAGGCAAACTCAATAGGGTCTTTTAAGAGACTCCTGGATGAGTACATGGGACTTAATAGGATGGAGGGTTATAGGTAGGTCTAGAAGGTAGGGATATGTTCGGCACAACTTGTGGGGCCGAAGGGCCTGTTTGTGCTGTAGTTTTTCTATGTTTCTATGTTCTCTGAAACCGGAGCACCCGGAGGAAACCCACGGAGAGACGGGGAGAACGTCCAGACTCTGCACAGACAGTGACCCAAGCCGGGAATCGAACCCGGGTCCCCGTCATCGTGAGGCAGCAGTGCTAACCTGCTGTGCCACCGTGCCGCCCCTAGCACATTGCCAAGTGTCGCTACATCCAGTGTTGTACGGGAAAAGATTGTACCTGGTGGCAGCGTTTACCTGCAGGGGTCAGAGCTCAGCATGAAGTGATATCAAACACTAAAGGAACACTGTTCTCCCAGAAACAATGAGGCGTGAGGAATAGTGCGTTGTTAATCAGGGACCCTGGATCAGGGAGAATTCTGGAGCAGATGCGTGGGTGGGGGTGGAAGGGGTGGGATGGATGGGTGAGTGGGTGGCAAATTAGCAAAGGTCCCTGCTCTTGATGGCATTCACTCTCGCCGGGTTACGGAGGGAGAATCACATTGCGTTTAACACTCTCATCCACTGATCTAGTGGCAAACTGTATACTCAGCGCTTGGGCGCCAGCGGGGGACAGTAACAATAGCGAGAATGAGTCAGCGGGCAACATGTGCGGTAAAATAATTATCATTAACTTCATGGGAGTGGTGTCGGGGCTGGAGGAGGTTACAGAGTTAGGGAGGGGGTGTAGGGGGCTGGAGGAGGTTACAGAGATAGGGAAGGAGTGTAGGGGGCTGGAGGAGGTTACAGAGATAGGGAAGGAGTGTAGGGGGCTGGAGGAGGTTACAGAGATAGGGAGGGGGTGTAGGGTCTGGAGGAGGTTACAGAGATAGGCAGGAGGTGTCGGGTGCTGGAGGACTTTACAGAGATAGGGAGGGGTGTTGGGGGCTGGAGGAGGTTACAGACATAGGGAGGGGGTATAGTGGCTGGAGGAGGTTACAGAGATAGGGAGGGGTTGTAGGGGGCTGGAGGAGGTTACAGCGATAGGGAGGGTGTGGAGGGGCTGGAGGACGATACAGAGATAGGGAGGGGTGGTCGGGGCTGGAGGAGGTTACAGAGATAGGCAGGAGGTGTAGGGGGCTGGAGGAGTTTACAGAGATAGGGATGGATGTAGGGGCTGGATGAGGTTACAGAGGGACGGAGGGGGTGTAGGGGGCTGGAGGAGGTTACAGAGATAGGGAGGGGGTGTAGGGGGCTGGAGGAGGTTACAGAGATAGGGAGGGGGTGTAGGGGGCTGGAGCACTTTACAGAGATAGGGATGGATGTCGGGGCTGGAGGAGGTTACAGAGGTACGGAGGGGGTGTAGGGGACTGGAGGAGGTTGCAGACATAGGGATGGATGTAGGGGCTGGAGGAGGTTACAGAGTTAGGGAGGGGTGTTGGGACTGGAATAGGCTACAGAGATAGGGAGGGGTGTAGGGGCTGGAGTAGGTTACAGCGATAGGGAGGGGTTGTAGTGGGCTGTAGGAGGTTACAGCGATAGGGAGGGTGTGTAGGGGCTGGAGGACGATACAGAGATAGGGAGGGGGTGTGGGGGCTGGAGGAGGTTACAGAGTTAGGGAGAGGGTGTAGGGCCTGGAGGAGGTTACAGAGATAGGGAAGCTAGTTGTGACTGGAGGTGTTTATGGAGATAGCCAGGGGTGAGGGGGCTGGAGAGGTTACAGAGATAGGGAGGGTCTGTAGGGGCTGGAGGAGGTTATACAGATAGGGAGGGGTGTACAACCTCACAAAAAGTTGCTGAAGAAGATTGGGTCACACGGAGTTGGGGGTAGGGTGTTAGCGTGGATTGGGGATTGGCTATCCGACAGGAAGCAGAGAGTCAGAATAAATGGGTGCTTTTCTGGTTGGCAGATGGTAACTAGTGGCGTGCCGCAGGGATCGGTACTGAGGCCCCAACTATTTACCATTTATATAGACGATCTGGAGGAGGGGACTGAGTGTAGGGTAACAAAGTTTGCAGACGACACAAAGATAAGTGGAAAAGTGAATCATGTGGAGGGCGGAGAAGGTCTGCAGAGAGATTTGGACAGGCTGAGTGAGTGGGCGAGGATCTGGCAGATGGAGTATAACATTTACAAATGCGAGGTTATTCACTTTGGAAGAAAGAAGAGCAAATTGGATTATTATCTAAATGGAAAGAAATTACAACATGCTGCTGTGCAGAGGGACCTGGGGGTCCTTGTGCATGAGACGCAAAAACCCAGTCTGCAGGTGCAACAGGTGATCAAGAAGGCAAATGGGATGTTGGCCTATATCGCAAGGAGGATAGAATATAAAGGCAGAGATGTCTTGCTGCATCTGTACAGGGCATTGGTGAGGCCGCAGCTGGAATACTGTGTGCAGTATTGGTCCCCTTATTTGCGGAAGGATATATTGGCCTTGGAGGGAGTGCAGAGAAGGTTCACCAGGTTGATACCGGAGATGAGGGGTGTTGATTATGAGGAGAGACTGAGCAGATTGTGTTTGTATTCGTTGGAATTTAGAAGACTGAGGGGGGATCTGATAGAGACCTATAAGATAATGAAGGGGCTGGATAGGATAGAGGCAGAGAGATTCTTTCCACTTAGAAAGGAAGCTAGAACGAGAGGGCGCAGCCTCAAAATAAAGGGGGGTCAGTTTAGGACAGAGTTGAGGAGGAACTTCTTCTCTCCGAGGGTGGTGAATCTCTGGAATTCTCTGCCCATTGAAGTGGTGGAGGCTACCTCGTTGAATATGTTTAAATCACGGATAGATGGATTCCTGATCGGTAAGGGAATTAGGGGTTATAGGGATCAGGCGGGTAAGTGGAACTGATCCACTTCAGATCAGCCATGATCTTGTTGAATGGCGGGGCAGGCTCGAGGGGCGAGGTGGCCTACTCCTGCTCCTATTTCTTATTTACTTACGTGTAGGGCCTGGACGAGGTTACAGAGATAGGGAAGGTTGTAGGAACTGGAGGAGGTTACAGAGACGGGGAGGGGATGCATGGGCTGGAGGAGGTTACAGAGGTAGGGAGGGGTGTAGGGGGCTGGAAGATGTTACAGAGATAGGGAGGGTGCGTAGGGGGCTGGAGGAGGTTACGGAGATAGCAAGGTGTGTAGTGGCTGGAGGAGGTTACAGAGATTGGGAAGCTTGATGTGACTGGAGGATGTTATGGAGATAGGGAGGGGGTGTAGGGACTGGCGGAGGTTACAGAGATTGAGAGGGGTGAGGGGGCTAGAGGAGGTTACAGAGATAGGGAGGGGGTGCAGGGGGCTGGAGGAGGTTACAGAAATAGGGAGGGGGTACAGGGGGCTGGAGGAGGTTACAGAGATTGGGGAGGGGGTGTAGGGGGCTGGAGGAAGTTACTGTGATAGGGAGGGGGCGTAGGGGCTGGAGGAGGCTACAGAGATAGGGAGGGGGTGTAGGGCCTGGAGGAAGTTACAGAGATAGGGAGGGATGTAGGGGCTGGAGGAGGTTCCAAAGGTACGGAGCAGGTGTAGGGGGCTCGAGGAGGTTACACAGATAGAGAATGGTGTAGGGGCTGGAAGAGGTTACAGAGATAGGGAGGGGTGTAGGGGCTGGGAGAGGTTAAAGAGATAGCAAGGGGGTGTCGGGGGCTGACGGAGGTTGCAGAGATAGGGAGGGGGTGTCGGAGCTGGAGGAAGTTACAGAAATAGGGAGGGGAGTGGGGGTGTAGCAGGTTACAGAGATAGGGAGGGTGTGTCGGGGGCTGGAGGAGGTTACAGAGATAGCAAGGGGTGTAGGGGCTGGAGAAGTATACAGAGGTAGGAAAGCTTGATGTGACTGGAGGAGGCTATGGAGATAGGGAGGGATGTAGGGGGCTGGAGGAGGTTACAGAGATCGGGAGGGGTGTAGGGGCCTGGAGGAGGTTACAGAGATAGGGAGGGTGTGTAGGATGCTGGAGGCGTTTACAGAGATAGCGAGGGGTCTCGGGGCTGGAGGAGGTAACAGAGTTAGGGAGGGGTGTAGGGGGCTGGAGGGGGTTACAGAGATAGGGAGGGGTCTCGGGGCAGGACGTGATTACAGAGATAGGGAAGCTTGTTGTGACTGGAGGAGTTTACGGAGATAGGGAGGGGGTGTAGGGGCTGGAGGGGGTTACAGCGATAGGGACGGGTGTTGGGGGCTGGATGAGGATACAGGCATAGGGAGGGGTGTAGGGGCCGAAGGAGGTTAAAGAGATAGGGAGGGGTGAAGGGACTGGATGAGTTTACAGACATCGGGAGGGGTGACGGGGCTGGACGGTGTTACAGAGATAGGGAGCGGGTGCAGGGGGCTGGAGGAATTTACTGTGATAGGGAGGGGGTGTAGGGCCTGTCGGAAGTTACAGAGATAGGGAGGGATGTAGGGGCTGGAGGAGGTTCCAAAGGTACGGAGGAGGTGTAGGGGGCTCGAGGAGGTTACACAGATAGAGAATGGTGGAGGGGCTGGAAGAGGTTACCGAGATAGGGAGGGGTGTAGGGGCTGGGAGAGGTTAAAGAGATAGCAAGGGGTGTCGGGGGCTGGCGGAGGTTGCAGAGATAGGGAGGGGGTGTAGGTGCTGGAGGAAGTTACAGAAATAGGGAGGGAGTGGGGGGTGTAGGAGGTTACAGAGACAGGAAGAGGTGAAGGGGGGTGTAGCAGGTTACAGAGATAGGGAGGGTGTGTCGGGGGCTGGAGGAGGTTACAGAGATAGCAAGGGGTGTAGGGGCTGGAGAAGTATACAGAGGTAGGAAAGCTTGATGTGACTGGAGGAGGCTATGGAGATAGGGAGGGATGTAGGGGGCTGGAGGAGGTTACAGAGATCGGGAGGGGTGCAGGGGCCTGGAGGAGGTTACAGAGATAGGGAGGGGGTGTAGGGGGCTGGAGGAGGTTACAGAGATAGGGAGTGTTGTCGGGACTGGAGGAGGTTACAGCGATAGTGAGGGGTGTAGGAGCTGGAGGAGGTTACAGAGATAGTGAAGGGTGTAGTGGGCTGGAGGAGGCTACAGAGATAGGGAGGGGTGTCGGGGGCTGGAGGATGTTACCGAGATAGGGAGGGTGTGTCGGATGCTGGAGGAGTTTACAGAGATAGCGAGGGGTCTCGCGGCTGGAGGAGATTACAGAGATAGGGAAGCTTGTTGTGACTGGAGGAGTTTACGGAGATTGGGAGGGGGTGTAGGAGCTGGAGGAGGTTACAGAGATGCAGAGGAGGTGCAGGGGGCTGGAGGAGGTTACTGAAATAGGGAGGGTGTGCAGGGGGCTGGAGGAGGTGACAGAGATAGGGAGCGGCTGTGGGGGCTGGAGGAGGTTACAGAGATAGGGAGGGGATGCATGGGCTGGAGGAGGTTACAGAGGTGGGGAGGTATGTAGGGGGCTGGAAAATGTGACAGAGATAGGGAGGGCGTGTAGGGGGCTGGAGGAGGTTAGAGGTATAGGGATGGGTGTAGGGGCTGGAGGAGGTTACAGAGATAGGGAAGCTTCATGTGACTGGAGGAGGTTATGGTGTTAGGGAGGGGGTGTAGGGACTGGAGGAGGTTGCAGAGATTGAGAGGGGTGAGGGAGCTGGAGGAGGTTACAGAGATAGTGGGGGTATAGGGGGCTGGAGGAGGTTACAGAGATAGGGAGGGGTGTAGGGTTGGAGGAGGTAACAGAGATAGGGGAGGTTGTGTAGGGCCTGGACGTGGACACAGCGATAGGGAGGGGTGTAGGGGTGGAGGAGGTTACAGCGATAGGGACGGGTGTCGGGGGCTGGATGAGGATACAGGCATAGGGAGGGGTGTAGGGGCTTGGAGAGGTTAAAGAGATAGGGAGGGGTGTAGGGACTGGATGAGGTTACAGACATAGGGAGGGGTGTAGGGGCTGGATGGTGTTACAGAGATAGGGAGGAGGTGTAGGGGGCTGGAGGAAGTTACTGTGATAGGGAGGGGGTGTTGGGCGTTGGAGGAGGTTACAGAGATAAGGAGGGGTCTAGGTGGTGGAGGAGGTTACAGAGATAGGGAGGGATGTAGGGGCTGGAGGAGGTTACTGAGATAGGGAGGGGTGTAGGGGGCAGGAGGAGGTTACAGAGATAGGGAGGGGGTGTAGGGGGCTGGAGGAGGTTACAGAGATAGGGAGAGGTGTAGGGGGCAGGAGGAGGTTGCAGAGATAGGGGGTGGTAGGGGGCTGGAGGAGGTTACAGAGATAGGGAAGGGTGTAGGGGCTGGAGGAGGCTACAGACATAGGGAGGATTGTAGGGGCTGGCTGGTGGTACAGAAATAGGGAGATGGTGAAGGGGGCTGTAGGAGGTTACAGAGATGGGGGGGACGGGAGCTGGAGGAGGTTACACAGATAGGGAGGAATGCAGGGGGCTGGAGGAGGTTACATTGATAGGGAGGGGGTGTAGGGGGCCGGAGGAGGTTGCAGAGATGGGGGAGGCGGGGGGTAGGGGGCTGGAGGAGGTTACATTGATGGGGAGGGGGTGTAGGGGGCTGGAGGAGTTTACAGAGATAGGGAGGGGATGTAGGGGCTGGAGGGGGTTACAGAGATAGGGAGGGGTTTATTGGCTGGAGGAGTTTTCAGAGATAGGGAGGGGTTGTTCCAGCTGGAGGAGGTTACGGAGATAGAGAGGGGTGTAGGGGCTGGAGGTGGTTACAGAGATAGGGAGGGGTGTCAGGGCTGGAGGCGGTTAAAGAGAAAGGGAAGGGTGTAGGGGCTGGAGGAGGTTACAGAGATAGGGAGGAGTGTTGGGGGTTGGAAGAGGTGACAGGTCTAGGGAGGGAGTGTAGGGGCTGGAGGAGGTTACAGAGATAGGGAGGGGATGTAGAGGGCTGAAGGAGGTTGAAAGATAGGGAGGGGGTGTAGGGGGCTGAAGGAGGTTACAGAGATCGGGAGGGGTGTAGGGGCTGGAGGAGGTTACAGAGATAGGGAGGGTTGTAGGGGGATGAAGGAGGTTACAGAGATATGGAGGGGGTGTAGGGGGCTGGAGGAGGTGACAGAGATATGGAGGGGGTGTAGGGGGCTGAACAAAGAAGAACAAAGAGCAATACAGTACAGGAACAGGCCCTTCGGCCCTCCAAGCCCGCGCCGCTCCCTGGTACAAACTAGACCATTCTTTTGTATCCCTCCATTCCCACTCCGTTCATATGGCTGTCGAGATAAGTCTTAAACGTTCCCAGTTTGTCCGCCTCCACCACCTTGCCCGGCAGCGCATTCCAGGCCCCCACCACCCTCTGTGTAAAATATGTCCTTCTGATATCTGTGTTAAACCTCCCCCCCTTCACCTTGAACTTATGACCCCACGTGAACGTCACCACCGACCTGGGAAAAGCCTCCCACCGTTCACCCGATCTATGCCTTTCATAATTTTATACACCTCTATCAAGTCTCCCCTCATCCTCCGTCTTTCCAGGGAGTACAACCCCTGTTTACCCAATCTCTCCTCATAACTAAGCCCCTCCATACCAGGCAACATCCTGGTAAACCTCCTCTGTACTCTCTCCAAAGCCTCCACGTCCTTCTGGTAGTGTGGCGACCAGAACTGGGCGCAGTACTCCAAATGCGGCCGAACCAACGTTCTATACAACTGCAACATCAGACCCCAACTTTTATACTCTATGCCCCGTCCTATAAAGGCAAGCATGCCATATGCCTTCTTCACTACCTTCTTCACCTGTGACGATACCTTCAAGGATCTGTGGACTTGCACACCCAGGTCCCTCTGCGTATCTACACCCTTTATGGTTCTGCCATTTATCGTATAGCTCCCCGCTACGTTAGTTCTCTCAAAATGCATCACTTCGCATTCATCTGGATTGAACTCCATCTGCCATTTCTTTGCCCAAATTTCCAGCCTATCTATATTCTTCTGTAGCCTCTGACAACGTTCCTCACTATCTGCAAGTCCAGCCATTTTCGTGTCGTCCGCAAACTTCCTGATCACCCCAGTTCCACCTTCTTCCAGATCGTTTATATAAATCACAAACAGCAGAGGTCCCAATACAGAGCCCTGCGGAACACCACTCGCCACAGGCATCCAGCCGGAAAAAGACCCATCCACTCCCACCCTCTGTCTTCTGTGACCAAGCCAGTTCTCCACCCATCTCGCCACCTCCCCCTTTATCCCATGAGATCCAACCTTTTGCACCAATCTACCATGAGTGACTTTGTCAAACGCTTTACTAAAGTCCATATAGACGACATCCACGGCCCTTCCCTCGTCAACCATTCCAGTCACTTCTTCAAAAAACTCCACCAGGTTAGTGTGGCATGACCTCCCTCTCACAAAACCATGCTGACTATCGTCAATGAGTTTATTCCTTTCTAAATGCGCATACATCCTATCTCAAAGAATCCTCTCCAACAACTTCCCCACCACGGGGGTCAAGGTCACCGGCCTATAATTTGTCGGATTATCCTTCCTTCCCTTCTTAAATAACGGGACCACATTAGCTATCCTCCAATCGTCTGGGACCTCACCTGTGTCCAGTGACGAGACGAAGATTTGCGTCAGAGGCCCAGCGATTTCATCTCTCGTCTCCCTGAGCAGCCTTGGATAGATTCCATCAGGCCCTGGGGATTTGTCAGTCTTTATATTCCCTAAAAAGCCGAACACTTCCTCCCTCGTGATGGAGATTTTCTCTAACGGGTCAACACTCCCCTCCGAGACACTCCCAGTCAACACATCCCTCTCCTTTGTGAATACCGACGCAAAGTATTCATTTAGGATCTCCCCAACTTCTTTGGGCTCTGAGCATAATTCCCCACTTTTGTTCCTGAGAGGTCCGATTTTTTCCCTGACAACCCTTTTGTTCCTGACGTATGAATAAAATGCCTTGGGATTCTCCTTAATTCTGTCTGCAAAGGACATTTCGTGGCCTATCTTTGCCCTTCTAATTCCTCGTTTGAGTTCTTTCCTACTTTCTTTGTATTCTTCCAGAGCTCCCTCCGTTTTTAGTTGCCTGGACCTAACGTACGCCACTCTGTTCTTTTTGACCAATCCCTCAATTTCCCTGGTTATCCACGGTTCTCGAATCCTACCCTTCCTATCCTTCTTTTTTACAGGCACATGCCTATCCTGAAGCCCTAACAACTGTTCCTTAAAAGACTCCCACATGCCAGATGTGGATTTACCCTCAAACAGCCTCTCCCTCTTTCCTCGGGTGGATGGAGCTCTTACAAGGGGGCATAACTATCGGGTTCGTGGTGGGAGATACAGGAAGGATATCAGAGGTAGGTTCTTTTACGCAGAGAGTGGTTGAGGTGTGGAATGGACTGCCTGCAGTGATAGTGGAGTCAGACACTTTAGGAACATTTAAGCCGTTATTGGATAGGCACATGGAGCACACCAGGATGATAGGGAGTGGGATAGCTTGATCTTGGTTTCAGATAAAGCTCGGCACAACATCGTGGGCCGAAGGGCCTGTTCTGTGCTGTACTGTTCTACGTTCTATGTTCTCCCAATCAAGAGCTGCCAATTTCTGCCTAATCCCACTAAAGTTAGCCTTCCCCCAATCCAACACCTTACCCTTGGGACACCACTCATCCTTTTCCATCGCTATCCTAAAGCTAACAGAATTGTGGTCACTATTTGCCACATGTTTGAAGACCTGTCCGGGCTCATTCCCCAGTACTAGGTCCAGGATAGCCCCCTCTCGAGTCGAGCTATCGACATATTGTTCCAAAGAACCCTCCTGTACGCATTTTACAAATTCCTCCCCATTCAGACTCCCAGCCCTACGCGATTTCCAGTCGAAACCAGGGAAATTGAAGTCTCCCACGACAACAACCCTATTTTTCCTGCACCTATCCAGTATCTCCTGACATATCCGTTCTTCCACTTCCCTTGGGCTGTTGGGGGGCCTGTAGTATACCCCCAACATAGTGACTGCGCCCTTCCTGTTTCTGAGCTCCACCCACAGTGACTCGTTACACGACCCCTCTGAATTGTCCTCCCTCTGCACCGCTGTCATATGCTCTCCAACTAATACTGCTACTCCCCACCTCTTTTGGCCCCTCCTCTGTCTCGTCTGAAACACTTGTACCCCGGAATATTCAGCTGCCAGTCCTGTCCCTCTTTCAACCAAGTCTCTGTCACCGCAACCACATCCAAATTCCTCGTAAGCATTAAGGCCCTAAGTTCGTCTGTCTTACCTGCTAAGCTCCTTGCATTGAAGTAGATGCACTCCAGACCTCCAGGCCCAGTGAGATCATCCTCCCCCAAAGTGGTCTTCTTCTTTGCCAGCCTTGTCCTGGCCCCAAGCTCGTCCCCAGCCTCTACACTTGGAGACATATTTTTTTGATCCCCACCCCTCTGCCATATTAGTTTAAACCCCCCTGAACTGCACTAGCAAAACTCCGAGCCAGGATATTCGTGCCCTTCCAATTTAGTTCTGACCCGTCCTTCTTGTACAGGTGCCTTCCTCTCTTGAAAACTTCCCAGTGATCCAGGAATATGAAGCCCTCCCTCCTGGACCAGACCTTTAGCCAAGCGTTCAATTGTACTATCTCCCTATTCCGAGCCTCACTGGCCCGAGGCATTGGGAGCAGCCCAGAGATTGCCACCCTGGAGGCCGTACTCTTTAGCCTCTTTCCCAACTCCCTGTATTTCCCAACTCATTCAGCCCCTCGTTCTCCACACTGTTAAACAGGAACAGGAGGAGGCCATTCAGCCCCTCTCTCTTGAGCCTGTAACACAGGAACAGGAGGAGACCATTCTGACCCTCGCTCCAGCCTGTTACACAGGAACAGGAGGAGGCCATTCAGCCCCTCTCTCTAGCCTGTTACACAGGAACAGGAGGATGCCATTCGGCCCCTCTATCTCATGAGCCTGTTACACAGGAACAGGAGGAGGCCATTCAGCCCCTCTCTCCAGCCTGTTACACAGGAACAGGAGGAGGCCATTCAGCCCCTCTATCTCAAGAGCCTGTTACACAGGAACAGGAGGAGGCCATTCAGCCCCTCTCTCCAGCCTGTTACACAGGAACAGGAGGCCATTCTGCCCCTCGCTCTCCAGCTTGTTACACAGGATCAGGAGCAGGCCCATTCAGCCCCTCCCACTCCAGCCTGTGACACAGGAACAGGAGGAGGCCATTCAGTCCCTCTCTCTCAAGCCAGTTACACAGGAACAGGAGGAGGCCATTCAGCCCCTCTCACTCCAGCCTGTTACACAGGAACAGGAGGAGGCCATTCACTCCCTCTCCCTCCAGCATGTTACACGGGAACAAGTGGAGGCCATTCAACCCCTCTCCCTCCAGCCTGTTACACAGGAACAGGAGGAGGCCATTCAGCCACTCTCTCTCCAGCCTGTTACACAGGAACAGGAGGAGGCCATTCAGCCCCTCTCTCTCCAGCCTGTTACGCAAGAACAGGAGGAGGTCATTCAGCCCCGCTCTCTCCAGCCTGTTACACAGGATGAGGAGGAGGCCATTCAGTCCCACTCTCTCCAGTCTGTTATACAGGAACAGGAGGAGGCCATTCAGCCCCTCTCTCTCTCAAGCCTGTTACACTGGAACAGGAGGAGGCCATTCAGCCCCTCTCTTTCCAGCCTGTTACACAGGGACAGGAGGAGGCCATTCAGCCCATCTCTCTCATGTCTGTTACACAGGAACAGGAGGAGGCCATTCTGCCCCTATCTCTCCAGCCTGTTACACAGAAACAGGAGGAGACCATTCACCCCCTCTCTCTCCAGCCTGCTTCACAGGAAGAAGAGGAGGCCATTCAGCCCCTCTGTCTAAAGCCTGTTACACAAGAACAAGAGGAGGCCATTCAGCCCCTCTCTCTCCAGCCTGTTACACAGGAAGAGGAGGAGGCCATTCAGCCCCTCGTACTCCAGACTGTTAAACGGGAAGAAGTGGAGGCCATTCAGCCCCTCTCTCTTGAGCCTGAAACACATGAACAGGAGGACGCCATTCAAACCCTCTCTCTCCAGCCTGTTGCACAGGAACAGGAGGAGGACATTCAGCCCCTCTCTCTCCAGCCTGTTACACAGGAACAGGAGGAGGCCATTCAGCCCCTCTCTCTCCAGCCTATTCCACATGATCAGGAGGAGGCCATTCGGCCCCTCTCTCTCTGGAGCCTGTTACACAGGAACAGGAGGAGGCCATTCAGCCCCTCTCTCTGTCGAGCCTGTTACGTAGGAACAGGAGGAGGCCATTCAGCCCCTCTTTCTGGAGTCTGTTACACAGGAACAGGAGGAGGCCATTCAGCCCCTCTTTCTGAGTTTGTTACACAGGAACAAGAGGTGGCATTTCTCAATGGAATTTGATGAAATTTCAGATATAGGAATGGATGTGAGAGAGAGGGTGAGGGAGACCTCCCCAGATACAGGAGTGTGTGTGTGTGTGAGAGAGAGGGTTAGAGAGATCTCCCAGTTACAGGAGTGTGTGTGTGGGAGAGAGAGGGTCAGAGTGACGTCACACATACTGCTGTATCTGGGGAGGTCTCTCCAGCCCCCTCTCTCTCTCACACACACACCCCTGTACCTGGGGAGGTCTGTCTAACCCTCTCTCTCTCACACACACTCCTGTATTTGGGGAGGTATCTCTAACCCTCTCTCTCGCACACAAACACTCCTGTACCTGGGGAGGTCTCTCTATCCCTCTCTCTCACACACTCCTGTATCTGGGGAGGTCTCTCTAACCCTCTCTCTCTCTCTCTCTCTCACAAACACACTCCTGTATCTGGGGAGGTCTCTCTAACCCTCCCTCTCTCTCTCTCTCTCTCTCTCTCACATACACTCCTGTATCTGGGGAGGTCTCTCTAACCCTCTCTCTCTCTCTCTCTCTCATTCTCCTGTATCTGGGGAGGTCTCTCTAACCCTCTCTCTCTCACACACACACTCTCCTGTATCTGGGGATGTCCCTCTATCCCTCTCTCTCTCTCTCACACGTTCCTGTATCTGGGGAGGTCTCTCTATCCCTCTCTCTCACACACTCCTGTATCTGGGGAGGTCTCTCTAACCATCTCTCTCTCTCTCTCTCACGCACACTCCTGTATCTGCGGAGGACTCCCTAACCATCTCTCTCTCACGCAGACACTCCTGTATCTGGGGCGGTCTCTCTAACCGTCTCTCTCTCTCACACACACAAACTCCTGTATCTGGGGTGGTCTTTCTAACCCTCTCTCTCTCTCTCTCACACACACTCCTGTATCTTGGGAGGTCTCTCGAACCCTCTCTCTCTCACACACACACACTCTTGTATCTGGGGAGGTCTCTCGGACCCTCGCTCTCAGACACACACTCCTGTATCTGGGAGGTCTCTCTAATCCTATGTCTCTCTCTCTCTCACACACACACTCCTGTATCTGGGGAGGTCTCTCTAACCCTCTCTCTCAGACAGACACGCTCCTGTATCTGGGGAGGTCCCTCTAACCCTCTCTCTCTCTCACAGACACTCCTGTATCTGGGGAGGTCTCTCTAACCGTCTCTCTCTCTCTCACACACACTCCTGTATCTGGGGAGGTCTCTCTAACCCTCTCCCTCGCTCACACACACACTCCTGTATCTGGGGAGGTCTCTCTAACCCTCTGTCTCTCTCTCCCACGCACACACTCCTGTATCTGGGGAGGTCTCTCTAACCCTCTCTCTCTCTCACACACACACACTCCTGTATCTGGGGAGGTCTCTCTAACCCTCTCTCTCTCACACACACACACTCCTGTATCTGGGGAAGTCTCTCTAACCCTCTCTCTCTCTCTCACAGACACTCCTGGATCTGGGGAGGTCTCTCTAACCCTCTCCCTCTCTCACACACACTCCTGTATCGGGGGAGGTCTCTCTAACCCCCTCTCTCTCTCACACACACAAACGCCTGTATCTGGGGAGGTCTCTCGAACCCTCTCTCTCTCTCACACACACTCCTGTATCTGGGGAGGTCTCTCTAACCCCCTCTCTCTCGCACACACTCCTGTATCTGGGGAGGTCACTCTAACCCTCTATCTCTCTCTCACACACACTCCTGTATCTGGGGAGGTCTCTCTAACCCCGTCTCTCTCACACACACTCCTGTATCTGGGGAGGTCTCTCTAACCCTCTCTCTCTCTCTCTCACACACCCTCTTGTCTCTGGGGAGGTCTCTCTAACCCTCTCTCTCTCACACACACACACACTCCTGTATCTGGGGAGGTCTCTCTAACCCTCTCTCTCTCTCACACACAATGCTGTATCTGAGGAGGTCTCTGTAACACTCTATCTCTCTCACACACACTCCTGTATCTGGGGAGGTCTCTCTAACCCTCTCCCTCTCTCACACACACTCCTGTATCGGGGGAGGTCTCTCTAACCCCCTCTCTCTCTCACACACACAAACTCCTGTATCTGGGGAGTTCTCTAACCCCCTCTCTCTCTCACACACTCCTGTATCTGGTGAGGTCTCTCTAACCCTCTCTCTCTCTCACACACACTCCTGTATCTGGGGAGGTCTCTCGAACCCTCTCTCTCTCACACACACTCCTGTATCTGGGGAGGTCTCTCTAACCCCCTCTCTCTCACACACACTCCTGTATCTAGGGAGGTCTCTCTAACCCTCTCTCTCTCTCTCTCACACACACTCCTGTATCTGGGGAGGTCTCTCTAACCCTCTCTCTCTCTCAGACACACACTCCTGTATCTGGGGAGGTCTCTCTAACCCCCTCTCTCTCACACACACTCCTGTATCTGAGGAGGTCTCTCTAACCCTCTCTCTCTCTCTCACACACACTCCTGTATCTGGGGAGGTCTCACTAACCCTCTCTCTCTCACACACACACACACTCCTGTATCTGGGGAGGTCTCTCTAACCCTCTCTCTCTCTCACACACACACACTCCTGTATCTGGGGACGTCCCTCTAAACCTCTCTCTCTCTCTCACACACACACTCCTGTATCTGGGGAGTTCTCTAACCCCCTCTCTCTCTCTCACACACTCCTGTATCTGGGGAGGTCTCTCTAACCCTCTCTCTCTCTCACACACACTCCTGTATCTGGGGTGGTCTCTCTAACGCTCTCTCTCTCTCACACACACACTCCTGTATCTGGGGAGGTCTCTCGAACCCTCTCTCTCTCTCACTCACACTCCTGTATCTGGGGAGGTCTCTCTGACCCCCTCTCTCTCACACACACTCCTGTATCTGGGGAGGTCTCTCTAACTTCCTCTCTCTCACACACACACTCCTGTATCTCGGGAGGTCTCTCTAACCCTCCCTCTCTCTTTCACACACACTCCTGTATCTGGGGAGTTCTCTAACCCCCTCTCTCTCTCACACACTCCTGTATCTGGGGAGGTCTCTCTAACCCTCTCTCTCTCACACACACACTCCTGTATCTGGGGAGGTCTCTCTAACCCTCTCTATCTCTCTCTCACAAACACACTCCTGTATCTGGGGAGGTCTCTCTAACCCTCCCTCTCTCTCTCTCTCTCTCACATACACTCCTGTATCTGGGGAGGTCTCTCTAACCCTCTCTCTCTCTCTCTCTCTCTCTCTCTCTCATTCTCCTGTATCTGGGGAGGTCTCTCTAACCCTCTCTCTCTCACACACACACTCTCCTGAATCTGGGGATGTCCCTCTATCCCTCTCTCTCTCTCTCACACATTCCTGTATCTGGGGAGGTCTCTCTATCCCTCTCTCTCCCACACTCCTGTATCTGGGGAGGTCTCTCTAACCATCTCTCTCTCTCTCTCTCACGCACACTCCTGTATCTGCGGAGGACTCCCTAACCCTCTCTCTCTCACGCAGACACTCCTGTATCTGGGGCGGTCTCTCTAACCGTCTCTCTCTCTCACACACACACACTCCTTTATCTGGGGTGGTCTTTCTAACCCTCTCTCTCTCTCTCTCTCTCTCTCTCTCTCACACACACTCCTGTATCTGGGGAGGTCTCTCTAACCCTCTCTCTCTCACACACACACACTCTTGTATCTGGGGAGGTCTCTTGGACCCTCGCTCTCACACACACACTCCTGTATCTGGGAGGTCTCTCTAATCCTATGTCTCTCTCTCACACACACACTCCTGTATCTTGGGAGGTCTCTCTAACCCTCTCTCTCAGACAGACACGCTCCTGTATCTGGGGAGGTCCCTCTAACCCTCTCTCTCTCTCACAGACACTCCTGTATCTGGGGAGGTCTCTCTAACCGTCTCTCTCTCTCTCACACACACTCCTGTATCTGGGGAGGTCTCTAACCCCCTCTCTCTCACACACACTCCTGTATCTGGGGAGGTCTCTCTAACCCTCTCTCTCTTTCTCACACACACACTCCTGTATCTGGGGAGGTCTCTCTAACCCTCTCTCTCTCTCTCACACACACTCCTGTATCTGGGGAGTTCTCTAACCCCCTCTCTCTCTCACACACTCCTGTATCTGGGGAAGTCTCTCTAACCCTCTCTCTCTCTCACACACACTCCTGTATCTGGGGTGGCCTCTCTAACTCTCTCTCTCTCACACACACACACTCCTGTATCTGGGGAGGTCTCTCGAACCCTCTCTCTCTCTCACTCACACTCCTGTATCTGGGGAGGTCTCTCTGACCCCCTCTCTCTCACACACACTCCTGTATCTGGGGAGGTCTCTCTAACTTCCTATCTCTCTCACACACACTCCTGTATCTGGGGAGGTCTCTCCAACCCTCTCTCTCTCTCTCACACACACTCCTGTATCTGGGGAGTTCTCTAACCCCCTCTCTCTCTCACACACTCCTGTATCTGGGGAGGTCTCTCTAACCCTCTCGCTCTCTCACACACACTCCTGTATCTGGGGAGGTCTCTCGAACTCTCTCTCTCTCACACACACACACTCCTGTATCTGGGGAGGTCTCTCGAACCCTCTCTCTCTCACACACACTCCTGTATCTGGGGAGGTCTCTCTAACCCCCTCACTCTCACACACACTCCTGTATCTGGGGCGGTCTCTCTAACCCTCTCTCTCTCTCACACACACACTCCTGTATCTGGGGAGGTCTCTCTAACCCTCTCTGTCTCACACACACACTCCTGTATCTGGGGAGGTCTCTCTAACCCCCTCTCTCTCACGCACACTCCTGTATCTGGGGAGGTCTCTCTAACCCTCTCTCTCTCTCTCACACACACTCCTGTATCTGGGGAGGTCTCTCTCACCCTCTCTCTCTCACACACACACACACTCCTCTATCTGGGGAGGTCTCTCTAACCCTCTCTCTCTCTCTCTCACACACACTCCTGTATCTGGGGAGTTCTCTAACCCCCTCTCTCTCTCTCACACACTCCTGCATCTGGGGAGGTCTCTCTAACCCTCTCTCTCTCTCACACACACTCCTGTATCTGGGGTGGTCTCTCTAATTCTCTCTCTCTCACACACACACACTCCTGTATCTGGGGAGGTCTCTCGAACCCTCTCTCTCTCTCACTCACACTCCTGTATCTGGGGAGGTCTCTCTGACCCCCTCTCTCTCACACACACTCCTGTATCTGGGGAGGTCTCTCTAACCCTCTCTCTCTCTCACACACTCCTGTATCTGGGGAGGTCTCTCTAACGCTCTCTCTCTCTCACACACACACACTCCTGTATCTGGGGAGGTCTCTCTAACCCTCTCTCTCTCTCACACACACTCCTGTGTCTGAGGAGGTCTCTATAACCCCCGCTCTCTCTCACACACTCCTGTATCTGGGGAGGTCTCTCTAACCCTCTCTCTCTCTCACACACACACTCCTCTATCTGGGGAGGTCTCTCGAACCCTCTCCCTCTCACACACACACTCCTGTATCTGGGGAGGTCTCTATAACCCCCGCTCTCTCTCACACACTCCTGTATCTGGGGAGGTCTCTCTAACCCTCTCTCTCTCTCACACACACACTCCTGTATCTGGGGAGGTCTCTCTAACCCTCTCTCTCTCTCACACACACACCTGTATCTGAGGAGGTCTCTCTAACCATCTCTCTCTCTCACACACACTCCTGTATCTGGGGAGGTCTCTCTAACCCTCTCTCTCTCTCACACACACACTCCTGTATCTGGGGAGGTCTCTCGAACCCTCTCTCTCTCTCACACACACTCCTGTATCTTGGGAGTTCTCTAACCCCCTCTCTCTCTCACACACTCCTGTATCTGGGGTGGTCTCTCTAACCCTCTCTCTCTCACACACACACAGTCCTGTATCTGGGGAGGTCTCCCTAACCCTCTCTCCCTCTCGCACACACTCCTGTATCTGGGTGAGGTCTCAATAACCCTCTCTCTCTCTCACACACCCTCCTGTATCTGGGGAGGTCACTCTAACCCTCTCTCTCTCACACACACACACTCCTGTATCTGGGGAGTTCTCTAACCCTCTCTCTCACACACACACTCCTTTATCTGGGAAGGTCTCCCTAACCCTCTCTCTCTCTCCCACACACTCCTGTGTCTGGGGAGGTCTCTCTAACCCTCTCTCTCTCTCAGACACACTCCTGTATCTCGGGAGGTCTCTCTAACCCTCTCTCTCTCTCACACACACTCCTGTATCTGGGGAGGTCTCTCTAACCCTCTCTCTCACACACACACTCCAGTATCTGGGGAGGTCTCTCTAACCCTCTCTCTCTCACACACACTCCTGTATCTGGGGCGGTCTCTCTAACCCTCTCTCTCTCTCACACACACACACTCCTGTATCTGGGGAGGTCTCTCTAACCCTCGCTCTCTCTCACACGCACACTCCTGTATCTGGGGTGGTCTCTCTCACCCTCTCTCCCTCTCTCACACACACACTCCTGTATCTGGGGAGGTCTCTCTAACCCTCTCTCTCTCACACACTCACTCCTGTATCTGGGGAGGTCTCTCTAACCCCCTCTCTCTCTCACACTCACTCCTGCATCTGGGGAGGTCTCTCTAACCCTCTCTCTCTCACACACTCACTCCTGTATCTGGGGAGGTCTCTCAAACCCTCTCTCTCTCTCACACACACTCCTGTATCTGGGGAGGTCTCTCTAACCCTCTGTCTCTCACACACACTCCTGTATCTGGGTTGGTCTCTCTAACCCTCTCTCTCTCACACACACTCTTGTATCTGGGGAGGTCTCTCGAACCATCTCTCTCTCACACACACACACACTCCACCCTGGAGGCCCTACTTTTGAGCCTATTTCCCAACTCATTCAGCCCCTCGTTCTCCAGACTATTACACAGGAACAGGAGGAGGCCATTCAGCCCCTCTCTCTCCAGCCTGTTACACAGGAACAGGAGGAGGCCATTCAGCCCCTTGTTCTCCAGACTGTTACACAGGAACAGGAGGAGGCCATTCAGCCCCTCTCTCTCCTGATTGTTACACAGGAACAGGAGGAGGCCATTCAGCCCCTCGTTCTCCAGACTGTTACACAGGAACAGGAGGAGGCCATTCAGCCCCTCTCTCTCCAGACTGTTACACAGGAACAGGAGGAGGCCATTCAGCCCCTCCTTCTCCAGACTGTTACACAGGAACAGGAGGAGGCCTTTCAGCCCCTCTCTCTCCAGACTGTTACACAGGAACAGGAGGAGGCCATTCAGCCCCTTTCTCACCAGCCTGTTACACAGGAACAGGAGGAGGCCATTCAGCCCGTCCTATCCAGCCTGTTACACAGGAACAGGAGGAGGCCATTCAGCCCCTCTGTCCCCAGCCTGTTACACAGTAACAGGAGGAGGCCATTCAGCCCCTCGTTCTCCAGACTGTTTCACAGGAACAGGAGGAGGCCATTCAGCCCCTCTCTCTCCAGACTGTTACACAGGAACAGGAGGAGGCCATTCAGCCCCTCCTTCTCCAGACTGTTACAGAGGAACAGGAGGAGGCCATTCAGCCCCTCTCTCTCCAGACTGTTACACAGGAACAGGAGGAGGCCATTCAGCCCCTTTCTCTCCAGCCTGTTACACAGGAACAGGAGGAGGTCATTCAGCCCCTCCTATCCAGCCTGTTACACAGGAACAGGAGGAGGCCATTCAGCCCCTCTGTCCCCAGCCTGTTACACAGGAACAGGAGGAGGCCATTCAGCCCCTCGTTCTCCAGACTGTTTCACAGGAACAGGAGGAGGCCATTCAGCCCCTCTCTCTCCAGACTGTTACACAGGAACAGGAGGAGGCCATTCAGCCCCTCCTTCTCCAGACTGTTACAGAGGAACAGGAGGAGGCCATTCAGCCCCTCTCTCTCCAGACTGTTACACAGGAACAGGAGGAGGCCATTCAGCCCCTTTCTCTCCAGCCTGTTACACAGGAACAGGAGGAGGTCATTCAGCCCCTCCTATCCAGCCTGTTACACAGGAACAGGAGGAGGCCATTCAGCCCCTCTGTCCCCAGCCTGTTACACAGGAACAGGAGGAGGCCATTCAGCCCCTCTCTCCCGAGCCTGTTATACAGGAACAGGAGGAGGCCATGCAGCCCCTCTTTCTGGAGTCAGTTACACAGGAACAGGAGGTGGCATTTCTCAATGAAATTTGATGAAATTTCAGATATTGGAAAGTGTGAGAGAGAGAGAGAGAGAGAGAGAGAGAGGGTTAGAGTGACGTCACACACACACACTCATGTATCTGGGGAGGTCTCTCTCACCCTCTCTCTCTCACACACACTCCTGTATCTGGGGCGGTCTCTCGAACCCTCTCTCTCTCACACACACACACTCCTGTATCTGGGGAGGTCTCTCTAACCCTCTCTCTCTCTCTCCCACACACTCCTGTGTCTGGGGAGGTCTCTCTAACACTCTCTTCTCTCACACATACACACACACACACACTCCTGTATGTGGGGAGGTCTCTCTAACCCTCTCTCTCTTTCACACACACACACACACACTCCTGTATCTGGGGAGGTCTCTCTAACCCTCTCTCTATCTCACAAACACTCCTGTAACTGGGAAGGTCTCTCTAACCCTCTCTCTCTCACATACACACTCCTGTATCTGGGGAGGTCTCTCTAACCCTCTCTCTCTCACACACACTCACCTGTGTCTGGGGAGGTCTCTCTAACCCTCTCTCTCTCACACACACACTCCTGTATCTGGGGAGGTCACTCGAACCCTCTCTCTCACACACACACACTCCTGTATCTGGGGAGGTCTCTCCAACCCTCTGTCCCTCACACACACACTCCTGTATGTGGGGAGGCCTCTCTCTCTCTCTCACAGACATTCCTGTATCTGGGGAGGTCTATCTAACCCTCTCTCTCTCACACATACACTACTGAATCTGGGGAGGTCTCTACAACCCTCTCTCTCTCCCACACACACTGCTGTATCCGGGGAGGTCTCTCTAACCCTCTCTCTCTCCCACACACACACACTCCTTTACCTGGGGACGTCTCTGTAACCCTCTCTCTCTCACACACACACACACTCCTGTATCAGGGGAGGTCTCTCTAACCCTCTCTCTCTCGCACATACTCCTGTATCTGGGGAGGTCTCTCTAACCCTCTCTCTCTCATACACAGTCCTGTATCTGGGGAGTTTTCTCTAATCCTCTCTCTCTCTCACACACACTCCTGTATCTGGGGAGGTCTCTCTAACCCTCTCTCTCTCTCAAACACGCACACTCCTGTATCTGGAGAGGTCTCTCTAATCCTCTCTCTCGCTCACACACACTCCTGTATCTGGGGAGGTCTCTCTCTCTCTCGCTCTCTCTCACACACTCCTGTATCTGGGGAGGTCTCTCTAACCCTCTATCTCTTTCTCACACACTCCTGTATCTGGGGAGGTCTCTCTCTCTCTCGCTCTCTCTCACACACCCCTATATCTGGGGAGGTCTCTCTAACCCTCTCTCTCTCTCACACGCTCCCTGGGGAGGTCTTGCTAACCCTCTCTCTCTCACACACACACTCCTGTTTCTGGAGAGGTCTCTCCAACCTTCTCTCTCTCACACACACACGCTGCTGTATCTCGGAAGTTCTTTCTCCAACTGACACACTCACGCACGCACGCATCTTGGAAGGTCTCTCCAACCCTCTCTCTCTCTCACAATCCTATATCTGGAAAGGTCTCTCTAACCCCCCTCACGCCAACGCACCCCCATCCCCTCTCTCTTTCGAACTCTCCATTATCTGGGGAGGTCTTTCTAACCCCTAAGGTTGGTGGCATAGTGGACAGTGAAGAAAGTTATCTCGGATTGCAACGGGATCTTGATCAGTTGGGCCAGTGGGCTGACGATTGGTAGATGGAGTTGAATTTAGACAAATACGAGGTGATGCATTTTGGTAGATCGAACCAGGGCAGGACTTACTCAGTTAATGGTAGGGCATTGGGGAGAGTTACAGAACAAAGAGATCGAGGGGTACAGGTTAAAAGCTCCTTGAAATTGGAGTCACAGGTGGACAGAGTGGTGAAGAAGGCATTCGGCATGCTTGGTTTCATTGGTCAGAACATTGAATACAGGAGTTGGGACGTCATGTTGAAGTTGTACAAGACATTGGTAAGGCCACACTTGGAATACTGTGCGGAGTTCTGGTCACTCTATTATAGAAAGGATATTATTAAACTAGAAATAGTGCAGAAAAGGTTTACTGAGATGCTACCGGGACTTGATGGTTTGAGTTACAAGGAGAGGCTGGATAGGCTGGTACTTTTTTCTCTGGAGCGTAGGAGGCTGAGGGGTGACCTTATAGAGGTCTATAAAATAATGAAGGGCACAGATCAGCTAGAGAGTCAATATATTTTCCCAAAGGGAGGGGAGTCTAAAACTAGAGGGCATAGGTTTAAGGTGAGAGGGGAAAGATACAAAAGTGTCCAGATGGGCTATGGTTTCATACAGAGGGTGGTGAGTGTCTGGAACGAGCTGCCAGAGCTGGTAGGAGTGGCGGGTACAATTTTATCTTTTATGAAGCATTTAGACAGTTACATGGGTACGATGGGTACAGAGGGATACGGGCCAAATGCGGGCAATTGGAATTAGCTTAGGGGTTTTAAAAAAAAAAGTGCGGCACGGACAAGTTGGGCCGAAGTCTATGACTCGAACCCTCTCTCTCACAAACACACTCCTGTATCTGGGGAGGTCTCTCTAACCCTCTCTCTCACACACACTCCTGCATCAGTGGAGGTCTCTCTGACCCTCTCTCTCTTTCTCTCCCTCTCTCTCTTCACACACAGACTCCTGTGTCTGGGGAGGTCTCTCTCACTGTCTGTCTCTCTCACACACACACTCCTGTATCTTGGAAGGTCTCTCTAACCCCCTCCCTCTCACACACACACACACTCCTGTATCTGGGGAGGTCTCTCTAAACCTCTCTGTCTCACACACACTCCTGTGTCTGGGGAGGTCTCTCTAACCCTCTGTCTCACACACACACACTCCTGTTTGCGGACGACATGAAGATTGCTGGCGTTGCGGATAGTGATGAACATTGTCAGAGAATACAGCAGGATATAGATAGGCTGGAACATTGGGCGGAGAAATGGCAGATGGAATTTAATCCAGATAAATGTGAAGTGATGCATTTCGGGACATCCAATGTAAGGTGAAGCAATACAATAAATGGCGGAACTATCAAGAGTATGGACACACAGAGGGACCTGGGTGTACAAGTCCACAGATCCTTAAAGGTGGCAGCACAGGTGAAGAGGGTCGTAAAGAGCGCATATGGAATGCTTGCCTTTATTGGACGGGGCATAGAATATAAAAGTTGGCAGATGATGTTGCAGCTGTATAGAACGCTGGTTAGGCCACATTTAGAGTACTGCGTTCAGTTCTGGTCGCCACACTACCAGAAGGATCTGGAGGCTTCAGAGAGACTGCAGAGAAGGTTTACCAGGATGTTGCCTGGTATGGAGGGTCTTGACTATGAGGAGAGATTGGGTAAACTGGGGTTGTTCTCCCTGGAAAGACGGAGGATGAGGGGGCGACCGAATAGAGGTGTATAAAATTATGAAGAGCATGGATCGGGTGAACAGTGGGAAGCTTTTTTTCCCCAGGTCGGAGGTGGCGAACACACGGGGGGGCACGGGTTGAAGGTGAGGGGGGGGGCAATGTCAAGGGGGGCGTATTTTACACAGAGGGTGGATGGGGGGGCCTGGAATGCGCTGCCAAGCAAGGTGATTGAGGCGGGGACTCGCTGGGATGGGTTAAGACTTATCCAGATCGTCACATGGACAGACTGGGGAATCGAGGGAGACAAACGAATGGTCCAGTTGGTCACATGGTCGGCACGGGCTAGAAGGGCCGAAGGGCCTGTTCCTGTGCTGTATTGTTCTTTGTTCTTTGATTGTTCCAGGATAACGTCCAAGGGACTGGATTGTAACTTACAATGGGCTCCCAATGGACTTTATTGTTGTCATAGTGACTGTCAGTTGTTGTATTATTAGGGGTTGTTGTTGTATTAGTTTGCTGCTTCTCACTCTCATCATCTCCAATAGGATGTGGGAATGGAGGCGGGACCTGGAAGCTGATTGGCCAGTGAACCAGCGGAGGGGCGTGGTCAGGGAAGGCTGATTGACAGGGGACGGAGCCAATAGAATGCTGAGGCGGGACCTGGAAGCTGATTGGCCAGCGAACCAGCGGGGGAGCGTGGTCAGGGAAGGCTGATTGACAGGGGACGGAGCCAATAGAATGCTGAGGCGGGACCGGGGCGTTCGATGAGGCGGAGCCTGAGCCGGGGAAAGGCAGAACATAGAGCGGATAGGGGAATGTGAAATATAACATGGTGGGAAATCTCAGGCGGTCTGACAGCATCTGTGGAGAGAGAGAGAGAGAGAAGAGAGCCAATGTTTCCAGTCGGGACAGTCCTTCCTCAGAGCTGGAGAGAGAGGAGATGGCCGATTGACGGGAGGCGGGGACGATAAAACCTGGGGGGGCGGGACTGATAATCCGGTCCGCGGTTGGCCATGGGAAGGGGACGGGATGATTGACGGGCGGCGGGTACAATAGAGCGCGGAGGCGGGCGCTCAGGGCTCGTCAGCGATTGGGCGGATTTGAGCCAGGACTGGCTGATTGACTGGCGGCTGGTCCAGTAGAATGGGAGGGGGCGGGACGGAGATGCCGGGCGATGATTGGTGATGGGGGCGGGGATTGCTGAGTGACGGTTGATTCGTCCAATAGAATGTGAGGGGACGGGACAGAAGCTGGAGCTCGATTGGAGATGGGGGCGGGGATCGCTGAGTGACGTGTCCCTCGACCACTCAAATAGGGGGGGCGGGAACAGCAAGGAGGAACCATGATTGGCGAAGGGGGAGGGCTGATTGACGGTCAGTTGTTCCAATAGCAGGTGGAGGCGGGACACTGAACCCGACACCGATTGGTGAATGATGAGGGGACGGCTGATTGACGGGCGGGCGGTACAATAGGATGGGGGAGTGGTGGCGTGAACAGCAAGGCCAGATGACGATTGGCGCAGGGGAAGGGGCGGCAGCTGGTGGCGGCTCCCCAGTCGAGCAAGGCGGGGGCGCCTGGGGCAGAACATTCGACGCCCCATTGGCCGCGGAGGCTGACAGGGGGCTGTTGATGGGCGGGACGCTGCTCCAATGGGGTGCGGGCGGGAGGGCGGGGCTGGTTGCTGATTGGCGGGGGCGCGGTGATTGACTGGGCCCTGGTCCAATGGGGTGTGTGGGGGGCGGGGAGAGGGCGGCAGGTTTGAATCGGTTTTCCGTTGGGGCCGAGACACAGAGGGAGACACAGACCCAGACACAGAGGGAGACACAGACCCGGACACAGAGGGAGACACAGTCCCAGACACAGAGGGAGACACAGACCCAGACACAGAGCGAGACACAGACCCAGACACAGAGGGAGACACAAACCCAGACACAGAGGGAGACACAGACACAGACACAGAGGGAGACAGAGACCCAGACACAGAGGGAGACACAGAGGGAGACACAGACCCAGAGAGGGAGACACAGACACAGACACAGAGGGAGACACAGACCCAGACACAGAGGGATACACAGACCCAGACACAGAGGGATACACAGACCCAGACACAGAGGGAGACACAAACCCAGAGCCAGACACAGAGCGACACCGCCTCAGCACAGCCCCCCCCGACAGAGCGACACCCTCTCAGCCCCGCCCCGACAGAGCGACACTCCCTCAGCCCGCCCCCCCCCGACAGAGCGACACCCCCTCAGCCCCCCACCGACAGAGCGACACCCCCTCAGCACAGCCCCCACCGACAGAGCGACACCCCCTCAGCACAGCCCCCCTCCAGACAGAGCGACACCCCCTCAGCACAGCACCCCCCGACAGAGCGACACCCCCTCAGCCCCCCCCGACAGAGAGGCACCCCCTCAGCCCCCCCCCGACAGAGCGATACCCCCTCAGCCCCCCCCCGACAGAGCGACACACCCTCAGCACCCCCCCGAGAGAGCGACACCTCCTCAGCACAGCACCCCCCCCCCCGACGGAGCGACACCCCCTCAGCACAGCCCCCCTCCAGACAGAGCGACACCCCCTCAGCCCCACCCCGACAGCGCGACACCCCCTCAGCACAGACACCCCGGACAGAGCGACACCCCCTCAGCCCCCCCCCCCCCCCGACAGAGCGACACCCCCTCAGCACAGGCCCCCTCCAGACAGAGCGACACCCCCTCAGCCCCCCCCGACAGAGCGATACCCCCTCAGCACCCCCCCGACAGAGCGACACCCCCTCAGCACAGCCCTCCCCGACAGAGCGGCACCCCCTCAGCCCCCCCCCCCCGACAGAGCGACACCCCCTCAGCCCACCACCCCCCCGACAGAGCGACACCCCCTCAGCACAGCCCCCCCGACAGAGCGACACCTTCTCAGCACAGCCCCCCGACTGAGCGACACGCCCTCAGCCCCCCCCCCAGACAGAGTAACACCCTCTCAGCCCCCCTCAGACAGAGCGACACCCCCCTCAGCCCCCCCCCCCGACAGAGCGATACCCCCTTAACCCCCCCCCCCACAGACAGAACGACACCTCCTCAGCACAGCCCCCCCGACAGAGCGACACCCCCTCAGCACAGCCCCCACCCCCCGACAGAGCGACACCTCCTGTTGTGGGAAAAATCCACTCGTTGTCGGATCTCAAGGTTCCAGAAACACAGTTTATTGAACGGAGCTCCGTGGAGGCACGGCTCGAGTCGGGAGGAAACCTTCTCTCGGGAAAATGACGGGAACGGTCCATCTTTATACTTTTTACACAATAGATGGACCGGAGATTTGAACATTACCACATCGTTAAGGAAAGGTTGAGGCAACTCGGGCTGTTCTCTCTGGAGCGGAGGAGGCTGAGGGGAGACTTAATAAAGGTTTATAAAATGATGAAGGGGATAGATAGAGTGAACGTTCAAAGACTATTTCCTCGGTTGGATGGAGCTATTACAAGGGGGCATAACTATAGGGTTCGTGGTGGGAGATACAGGAAGGATATCAGAGGTAGGTTCTTTTACGCAGAGAGTGGTTGAGGTGTGGAATGGACTGCCTGCAGTGATAGTGGAGTCAGACACTTTAGGAACATTTAAGCGGTTATTGGATAGGCACATGGAGCACACCAGGATGATAGGGAGTGGGATAGCTTGATATTGGTTTCAGATAAAGCTCGGCACAACATCGTGGGCCGAAGGGCCTGTTCTGTGCTGTACTGTTCTATGTTCTATGTTATAGGCAGACACAAACACATACAGACATTTAACATAGTATTGTTCTTATGAATGGGGACATTTCCTATGTCTGTGGCTATCAATGGTTGGTTTCGGCTCATTCAGGTGCTAATCGGGTTTCCTGCATTCACATTCTCCCGCACTTTCTCTAACTAATCTACTCCCTTTGTCTCGGGTTTTTTCCCTTATCGAAAAGATGTCTCGATCCTTGGCTTGGCTTCCTGAAGTGTTTGTTAACTTTAAATCACTGTCTGTGATTCTTAATGTCTTGTGTGTTGGGTTTGATTTCAAGTGATCTTTGTCTAAGTGGAAGCCGGTGTCTGTTTTATGGTTCCTTTCCCAGTTAACTCTTTGTTTGCCAGGCAGTCATTTTAAAGTGTGCTTTCCTTACGTTTTTACCCTTACAGTCTGTTGTAGGTAAAAAAAACCTCTGACACTATTAGTAGATCAAAATGCAGGTTTATTTTCACAATTGTGGGAGAAGTGAGGTCCCTAACAGTGGACCCAGGCCTTCTCTTCGAACACAAGTAAGAACAAAGTTTATATATGTCCCTGTTCCCGCCCTCATTACATTGCAATTCTCTAAGATGTCTGTCATTGTTCATGGTGAGATTCTTGTTGTTTTAGCAGTATCTTCCTCTGCGTAGTTTGTTCGATCTCCAAGGCCACGATTGTTCGTCATTTATATCCTTGAAACAACATCACAGGTTTTGCACAAACAATTTAACTAATATACATACAGGTTTGTATAATACTTTATATCAGGATAAGATGAATAACGTACAATGAATATATATATATATATATATATATATATATATGAATCTATGGTGATTCAAAGACAGAAGTCATACATGTCAACTCCATCGTGTTAAACAAAGGTACATAAAAATTGAGACTTTCGCTTATTCCGAGCTGGGTTAATCGCATTTCTTGATAACAAATGGAGACAGAGGAATAGCTGTTCCTTTTATCTGGTGTGGAGATGCCGGCGGTGGACTGGGGTAAACACAGTCCAACCTTTTATCTGGCACAGACATGAAAAACACCGAACTCTGACAAAAAACATGGACTCTGCAGTGTTCTCAACAAAATCACAGAGTTCGGGTCTGAAGGCTGAAGTGTGACAAGGGTCATTAACCCATTCCCGACTGCACAGTCCCTCCTTTTGGTCGGATTATAGCTTCAACAATCCCCAGACCAACAATTATACATTCACAGATACAAACTTTCGTTCTTCTCTCCTTCTTCGTTTCTTCTGATGTCTTCGGGGATCTTCATTAGGGGCTCATCTTCGATGGACAGACTGGCTCCTGGCACAATTCCCGTCAGCATTATTTTAAAACAGACTTTTAGGCCTCCAACAGTCAGATGACAGACAATTATAATCGCAATGAGTATGACCAATCCATATAACAGGTACGACTCCCAGGAGCCCCCCCCCCCCCCCCCCCCACTAGCCATTCCAGCCAATTACTTCCTCTCTTGGGTCCCTGTCTGAAGCTATCAAGTTGTTTCCTGATGTCGTTGATGACCTGTGTAATGTTGTAAGACTCATCTGTGACATGGGTTATGTATTTATTGCCTATGATTGCACACACTCCCCCTTGTGCTAACTGGTAGTCCACTGCGTATCGTGTCTGCTGTGCAGATAATCTCAGTTCAGCCATTTCTTGGTTAACAGCCTCCAGTGCTTTTGAAGTGCTGTTTCCCAGGATTGTTCGTCCACAAACAATATGGTTTCTATTATTTGCTCCAATTACCCCGGCTGACCCCCCCCCCTCCCCCAGAGATAAAGCTCCAAGGAACCCATATCCCAGTGAGGATCCCAGTGGACCCGGGGCTTCCCAGTCAGCGCAGAATTCCCTGCTAATAGCCCGGGTTACTATTCTCCTCCGAATGTACCCCTTCTGAGGGCATGGAACAGTCAGTGGTCCGATTGTTCCCACTGCAAAACGGTTTGGGAGGTTTGGTGTTTCTGTCATGTAGGTACCATTGAAGAGGAACACATATCCCATATTTGCCCGGGAACGCTTAGTGTCCCGATTATGAGTTTGCTCATACTGCCAATTGTTCAGTTTACTTGGCTTCCCGTTTGATTCCACCAGCTGGTAAGTATCAAAGGGGTATGTCCATTTGTTCGACTGGAGCAGGACAGAGGGAGAGATTCTCAGCAGCAGTGCTGAGGGTGAGTAAAGTGCTGTGATTTATTTATTTAATCCGTTTTTTCGCGGGCTTTTTTCAAGGGTTTCAACGAAGGGAAGAGGGAGTAGGCCGCAGGGGATTCTGGGAGATTGTGTTTTGTTAGTATAAAAGTAACTCCATACAGCGGGCAGCGTCGGGAGTGGGCAGCAGAGTGAGTGGGGAGTAGAGTGTGAACTGGCTTTGGCTCACAGGGCTTCGGCGAGGACAGGCAGAGGTAGGGTAGGGTTTCACTTTTAAATTTACACCAACTCATTTTTGAGTTGTGAGACTTGTGAAACTCACGTTTTGCCGTGGGACTGTGGTAGTGGTCCTGTGAAATCTATTTGTAGATGCTCCCAGGGTCCCTTTGGTCTCGGCTGGTGTCCCATTCTAATTGTTATGGGTCTACCAGGGTTGTGTTGCGCGCACGTCACGCATCGGTGACACTGTCGGGCGATATCTCTTCCCATTCCCTTCCACCACCACTCCTTCCCGATATTAGTTCTCATGGCCTCTCTACCCACATGCGAGAGTCCATGATGTAGCTCCAATAGGGTGTTTTGGATGCACTCTGGTGCCATTACCTTATCCTCCCGTCTCCAAATGTCATCGGTCCCTTTGACTGCGCCCTGTGCTTCCCATTTCTCTTTTTCTTCCTTTGGGGTATCCTCATGCAAGCCCCGGATGTCAACTTCGGCTCCTGTCAGTTATATTGCTGCTATTGGCTATTCGTCATTTATTTCCTGCTCTCGGGCTAACTGTGCCGCCCGATCTGCGGCTTGATTTCCTTTGAAATTTAACCAGTCCGGGTTATCTCTTCCGGGTTCTTTCTGGTGCGCTTTAATTTTGATTACTGCGGCTTCTCTCGGTCTCTCGCTCGCTCTCAATAATGCCTCAATTCTTTGCTGGTGCTTGATAGGAGTTCCCCCCGTGGTTATGAATCCTCTCCTTCCCCAAGCTGTCGTGTCATCATGAATGACTCCGAATGCATAGCGGCTATCTGAACCGATGTTTACAGTTTTACCCTCAGATAACTCAAGTGCCTGTGTGAGTGCCACCAGTTCTGCCACTTGTGCGGATAAGCCTCCGTCAATTCTACCCGACCTTACTGTTTCTAATTTGTCATTCACTGCTGCCCATCCTGTCAGTGGTGATCCTCTCACATATTTGCGTGACCCATCCACAAAAAGGGTCTCCTCAGCTGTTATTAGGGGCATATCCTTTATCCTACCCTCTCCTTCACCCATGTCCACATCCCCACAATTGTGTGGCTCTTCTTCGTCTAAGATCCCTTCCGCTGGATTATTCCCTGTATCCCTTACTATTATTACGGACTTGCTGGGAGGTAGGAGGACAGCTTCCCATTTCGCCCTTCTCATGTTTGAGACTGACTTTAGTTTTCCCGTGTTCAGCATTTCCACCAAGGTGTGTTTGGTGTGAAGGATTATATTCCCTGTCATGATTACTGGCTCGCTAAACTTTACGGCCCAGGCGGCACAATCCAAGGTGACAATGCACCTTGGCAGTCCGGTGACTACCGGCCCTTGCGCGGTGGAAATATACCCTATGGGTCTCTTTCTGTCGCCATGGTCCTGTGGAACCACTGCGGAATAGAACCCTCCATCATTACTACAATGAAAATGGAAGTCCTTGTTAAGATGGGGTAATCCTTGTCCTGGGGCTGATATTAGTTCTGTTTTTTGTTTATTGTAAGCCTCTTCTTGCTCGGGTCCCCACTCTACGGGATCTAAATCTGGCTTTCCCCCGTTAACGAGTCTTTGTACGGGTTCTGCGAGTTTTGAGAACCCTGGAATGAAACTCCGGCTGTCGTTGAATAATCCTAGCACCTTTCTAACCCTTCTGATATTGACGGGTCGCAGCATCTGTTGTATTGCCTCTTTCCTGTCCGTCGGCATTTCTTTAAGTCCTTGGGATATAAGGTGCCCTCGGTATCGGACCTGTGATTTCCCGATCTGCGCCTTTTTGGGGCTGACCTTTAACCCTACGGCTTTTAATTCGTTTCGTACTCAATATAAGGCTTCTTGATGTCCTGACTTGGACTCTGAAGCTATTAGGATGTCGTCTACATATTGTAGGGTCGTGCTACCCGCTGGCAGTCCGACCCCGTTTAGGTTGTCACTCATTACTCGATGGAATATAGCGGGGCTGTTGTCGAATCCCTGTGGTAAACGGGTCCAAGTATACTGCCTGTCCCCCACTGTAAAGGCGAATTTGTCTTGGGATTCAGGGTCCAGTGGTAAGGACCAGAATCCGTTGGCTATGTCCAGTACTGTGAATGTTTTATGCTCCTGTGACAGTCCATTCAGGATTGTCGAAGGGCTTGCTACAATGGGGTGCAGCTTGGACGTGACTTTATTAAGTCCGGTGTAATCTATCATGAGCCTATAGCTTCCGTCAGGTTTGCTCACTGGCCATGTTGGGGAGTTAGTGGTGCTTGTGGTTTCTCTCAGGATCCCTCTTTCCACGAACCATTTAACAATCTCTACTCCTGCTTTCTCTGCTTCTGGTTTGATTGGGTATTGTCGGTGTGGCTTCTGCTCTGGTCCCGGTACCTTTATTGGGTCCGTTTTAGTCAAACCGGTATCTAACTTTGTTTCAGCCCATACTCCGGGAACGGAAGCAGAGATGGCTCCGAACCCTCCTGTCTCTAATTCCCAATTTCTGGTGGTGACTGTGGCCACATCAATGGTTGCGAGGTGACTTGTAAGTTTCCCTATCCTAGTTTTTCGACCGTCCTGTCTTGGCCAGATTAATTCTCCCTTCCCACAGTCTATCAAGATCTCATATTCTTTCATTCAATCATTCCCCATTATTGTACCCTCGTTATTTTTGCACACATAGAACGTCATTGGTAGATACAGATTATTTATTTCTACTAACGTGGTCTCGCTCAGTTAGGCGGGTGTTTTGTTCCCTCCGATCCCGTTCAGATAAATCATTTTATTTGTAGTAGGTAAGGGTAGGTCGGTAATGGATATGGATGCCCCTGTGTCCACTGGCATCTCACATTGCCTGCCCCCTACTAGTGCTGACACATAAATCCTTCCCTCCTTTCTACCCTTGTGAACGGGGGCTGCAGACCGTCAATCTTGCTGACCCCGGGGGTTCTGTGGTCCCTCCAGTACAGCTGGGGACATGGATCGGGTCAGGGCGTCTCCCATGCTTATTCCAACACTCTGCTTTTGTCTGTTCGTGTTTATTACAGTGGCTGCAATGCTTACCACTGTTCCCAGTTTTGTTCTTTCTCCGTGGAGTCCCGCAATCCCTCGCAAAGTGCCCTTGTCGTCCACAATTGTGGCAAATCAGTTTAGGCTTTGTTCCATTCCCGTTACTGTAGGCTGCTACTCTTTCTAACCTTGCTCTTGCCTGGGGATTCTCTTCCCCTGGGACGCCGCTAGTCCATTCCACCAGCCCATCGTAATCTTGGGACATAATCACTCCCATTTTTAGGATGATCTGGTGGGCATTAGAGAGTCCATCCTTAAAAGCTTGGATGAACACTCAATCTCCTCGCCCTGGATTCCCTGTTCCTGAGCACTCTTGGTATATCCGGAACCGTCTTTCCCTGTACTCAGAAGCTCCTTCTCCTTTTAGCTGCTTTGTGGTGGTAATTCTGCTCCAGTTCGTGGGAGCATTCCCGAAGACCCTCTGAAGTTCTTCCTTAAACTGTAAGAAAGGTGCCCGTGGGCATCTATCTCTGCTGTTAGGGGAATTACATGTCTCCACCGTCCCCCATTATAATCCTGAGCTGTAGGGGCAGCGGGTCCACCTGCTACCTGCCTCCACTTATCCGCTGGACAGGCTGCCCTGACCAGCTGGTGTACGTCTCTTAGGTGTAATTGGAGTCCTACCCAGATTGTGTCTAATTCTTCCCAGAATTTAGTGTTTGCACTTCTAGTTTGTAATTTACCCAGGGAAGCTATTATTTGCTGTCTCTCCCCTGGGGTAAAGGGTTTATAATTTGCCTTTGGTCGCGCTGCTGTTCCCCCCTCGGGTTACTGGCGCTAAGTTGTGCTCTAGTGCTTTCCACTCCTCTGAGGGAGTGGTTGGTCCTTGCTGTGTGGACTCATAAGAAGCTGGAGGATCAGTTTCCCCTCCCCACTGCCTTTCTAAAACCTGGTTTTGCTTTTCCAGCTCCCTCACTCGGGATTCTAATTCTCTAATCCTTTCTTTATCTTCTCTCCATTTCTTATTGGAGGCAACTACTTGCTCAATTAAACGAGCTAACTAATGTGTTAACATTACTCCTATCTTCTTTGTCTTGTTTCTCTTTTCTTTATCTATCCAATCTCTCTGCTGCTCTAAGGTTTGAGAAGTATCCCAGCCATCTTTTTGCAATCTCTTTATTAACTCCTTCCTGTCTGCCATGCAAATTTCAATGAGGGAACCTGCAGATCCCCTTTTAACTCCACTGTCTGCCATTTCGCAGATTTCACTAACCCCGGCCACGATTACTCTTTTGTAAAGTGTGCCCTCTACCGTAGGGACTTCACTACCCCCGGCCACTATTGCTGTTCTCACACCGTGTTTCACTGCCGTTACAGGGTTTCAAGTTATACTCACGGCTTCCACGATTACCACCTCGGCAAGGTGCTTCTCTACCGGAGTCCAGTTTAGGTCAGAGTTGATCAAACACCTGTTCCGCCCCGCTTTTCACAACATTGACAGTACAGTTCCCAACTTTTCAAACTTTCATGCAATCAGATGGCAACTTTGCGTCTGTTCGCCACTACAGAGTGTGATGTTAAACCGACTCCTGCCCCTTGTGCTTCACAATCCTTAGTGCCCTTGGTGTCTCTCACTCACTTCAATTCCTGACCTTCACGTGGCAGATTTCTGCTCTTAATAGCCAGTCTAAGGCAGATATTTTGAGACAGGCACCTTGTCCTTTTGTCGATCAGCACAAGTCACAGTGGCATATTACGATCATCAGTTAATACTTATCACTATATCAGATACACAGTACAAATACCCTTTAAGTTTCCCCCTTGTAAAGTGTATTTCTGACCCGGTCTGACTCTCACAGATTCTGCGACCTCTACCCCAGTTGCGATCGTGGCCAATCGATCTCACCAGTAATAGGATCCTGCCGACTACGCCAATCTGTTGTGGGAAAAATCCACTAGTAGTCAGATCTCAAATTTCCAAAATACAGTTTATTGAACGGAGCTCCGTGGAGACAAGGCACGACTCAGGAGCAAACCTTCTCTCGGTAAAATGTCAGGAACGGTCCATGTTTATACTTTTTACACAATAGATGGACCGGAGATTTGAACTTTATCACATCGTTATCGACAGATACAGACATTTAACATCGTATTGTTCTTACGTATGGGTACATTTCATATGTCTGTGGCTTTCAATGTTTGGTTTCGGCTCGTTCAGGTGCTAATCGGGTGTCCTGCACTCACATTCTCCCGCTCTTCCTATGACTAATCTACTCCCTTTCTCTCGGTTTTCCCTTATCTAAAACATGTCTCGACCCTTGGCGTAGCTTCCTGAGATGTTTGTTAACTTTAAATCGCTGTCTGTGATTCTAAATGTCTTGTCTGTTGGGTTTGATTTCAAGTGATCTTTGTCTAAGTGGAAGCCGGTGTCTGTTTTATGGTTCCTTTCCCAGTTAACTCTTTATGTGCCAGGCAGTCATTTTAAAGTGTGCTTTTCTTACGTTTTTCCCCTTACAATAGGAAACTTACCCCTGTTCTGGACTTGAACGTGCCTCATAACCACGTGGATCCATTGCCATGATTCTTTACTAATAACCTATCAACTGCCTTTAAGTGCCTCTCCCGGTTGGTGGGAACGGCACTGGGTGTCAACCCATGCCCTCGGAAGGTCAGGCTTAACCTTGGGCGGAGTGATCTTCCCATGAGCAACTCTGCTGGGTTTATTCCAGTTGTTGAAGAGGGGACGGTGGGGGAGGGGTTGGGGGGTGGAGGGAGGGGTTGGGGGATGTCGTCCTGTAATTGAAGATGAATCTGGATAGTTTGGTTTCCAAGGAGGTGTGGGATGTTTTTCTGAACCTGCTTTTACTGTTTGGGCCGCTCTTTCTGCCAGGCCGTTGGATGATGGGTAATATGGCACTGTCCTAACGTGTCAAATTCTGTTCAACTTCATGCAATGCACAAATTCCTGGCTGATGAAGGGTGGTCCATTTTCAGAAACCAACACCTGCCGGATCCCGGATGTCAAGAAAGAGGCGTGAAGTTTCTCCACTCTTGTCCTTGTGTTTGATTAACTCACCCTGTGTACGCCCATCCATTTTCAATCAGCATCTACCATTATCAGGAACATAGACCCCATGAACGGTCCGGCACTGTCCATGTACAGCCACGTCTACGGCCGTCCCAGCCATTCCCAAGCGTGAAGAGTTGTGGCTGGTGATAGTCCTGCACTTGTCGATATTGCCAACACTGACCCACGAGCAAGTCTCTGTATCCATACCTGGCCATGATGTGGAGGTACCTGTCCACCAGACATGGCAAATTGGAGGATCTTCAGTTTGTCACTCCTGGGTGGCCATGGTAAAGTTCAGCGAGAATGGGATGGTGAAACTGGCTCAGGATGACACTCTTGAACCCCATAGGCGTGTGTCATCTTCCACAGTCAGCTGCTCTCTGCCACTCCAATATGGGTACAATTCAGGCTGTAACGGCCATTTGGATTCCCCCATCAGCACTAGCTGCTTCAGTTTATTCAGCACTGGGTAATTTTGCGTCCACAGCCGAATATTATTGGTAGCCACTGGGAGAGTATTGAAAAACTTCATGATTACTGTCTCTTTCATTGGGGATACGACAAGTATCTGTTAATCGTAGGCAACTCAAGGCATCTGCCTTCGCGACTCGGCCACCTAGTTGCCCATGGTCAGAGGGCAATTAAGTGTCAGCCACATTGCTGTGGCCCTGGAGTCACCTTTAAGCCTGACTGCGCAAGGGCGACAGATTTCCTTCCCTGGGACATTGGTGAACCAGATGGGTTTTTCCGAAAATCGACAATGTTTTTATGGTCACCAGCGGATTCTAAACTCCAGATATATTTATTCAAATTCCACCATCTGCCGTGACGGGATTGGAACCCGTGTGTTCAGAACATTAGCTGAGTTTCTGTATTAATAATCTTGTGATAAAACCACCACTCCATCACATCCACAGCCTGAGTGTACACACCCTGAGTTCCGGTAACCGAGACACACCATATTATATACGTCTGCAGGGCTCCCGGATTGGACAGCATTAACTGCCTCAATCAGGGAGATCATATTCCAATAACTCCACCTGATGGTTATCGTTTAGGTCATTAAGTATGTCTCTCTCTGTCTCTTTCTGTGCTTCTCTCTCTGTCTCTCTCCCTCTCTCTCTCTCTTTCTCCTTCTGTCTCTCTCCCTCTCCCTCTGTCTCCCTCTCTCTACCCTCTTCCTCTGCCTCTCCTGTGCCCTTTCAGCCTCACTCTCCTCCTGCTTCATTTCAATCTCCTTTTTCCTCTCCATCTCTGTCTCCCTTTACTTTGTCTCTCTCTATTTCCCTCTCTCTCTCTCTCTCTACCTCGTTCTGTCTTTTGAACTTGCTGTGTCCATTGTACTCGTTCAATCGCACTCTTCCCCAATCGCTCCCGCTCTCTGTCTCTGTATCACTGTTTCCCTCTGCCTCTGACCATTTCCCTCTGCCTACCTTTCTGTCTCCCTTTCCCACTTAGACTCCCTCTCCCTCTTTTATTACATCCTCCCATCTCTCTTCCCCTGCCTCCCTTTCTCATTTCCTGTCCATCTCCCTCACCATTTTCCCCACCCTCTACCCCTGTTTCTCTCGCTCTTTGAGAGTCTCTCTCTGTCTCTGTTTTTCCTATCTGTCTCTCTCTCTCTCGGTCTCTCTGTTTTTTCCCTGTATCTGTTAGAAACTCTTTCAAACTGTCGCTCTCCATATTTTTGTGCCCTTCCCTCTCTGTCAACCTCTGTCCCTCTATCACTCTCTCTGTTGCTCTCACTGCCCTCTCTCTCTCTCTCTCTCTGTCACTCCCTCTGTCTCTGTGGCCTGTTTGTTATCTACAGTTTGAATGTCCAATAGGACGAGTCAGGGGTCTTGTGGTTGTAGTTTCCTCTCAGTTTGTAATGAGTTGAAGATTGAAGTAAGGGGATATTTCAGTACATCTTTTAGCTGCTGCCTGAACTGAGTCTGTGTCACAGCAAAAATGGCAGTGTTTGTGCAGCAACTTGTGAGTTGCAGCATTAAAGCCAATTCCATAACACCATAATCTGTCGGTATCGACCAAAAGTCCAAAAAATACATCCGACGCGATATAGAATAAAACATTAATGTTGACCATAAGAGGATGAAATTGGCTGAGATAACAAACAGTAAAATGATGGATTTCCTGCGACTCTCCATCTCTGGGTCTCTGGGATTCTCCCCACTGCTGTGAGCTCGGAGTCTCCTGCGGGCTCTGCTGCTCACTAAAATGTGTCTGACGGTGAACGCATTGAGCAGCAGAATCAGGACGAATGGGACACCTGGGGTTAGAATGCTGTGGAGGAACTCGATTATTGCCCAGCCCAGAGAGAACAGAACACCTATTGTGAAACAAAACCAGGGGTCGTTCGCCAGCCAATATCGATTGCCAAGCATAAAAAATCAGAAAATGTTATTTAAACAACTCAGTGCGGTCACTGTTCCCAGAACCACAGCCGCCGATTTCTCGGTGCAATATTTACTTTTCAGCTTGGGGCAGCAAATGGCCACAAATCGATCAAAGGTGAAAGTGACGGTGAACCAGACAGAACAGTCAGTGGCTGCATAAAGCAGGACGGCGTGGATGTTACACACGGGGACCGATAGCAGGAAATAAAACTGTTCCAGATAAACAATGGGAATCTGTCTCCATATCAGGTCGAGGATAACGACCAGCAGATCCCCCACTGACATGGCCAGCAGGTAACGAGTGACACATTTGGACAGACCACAGTTTCTGCTGGTCAGGGTCACAATTGTGATTATGTTCACTGTCAGGAAGAAAATAAAGAATAACATTGGACATGATGCAGAGAAAGAAGTTACCGTTTAGACTGAGGACGGGTTAAAATAAACAAAATGGACACACACACACAGAATAATTAAATAATTTTTTAAAAATCCAGCACGTTTTTTGGAGTGTGAGAGGAAAGTGGAGCATCCGGAGGAAACCCACGCAGACACGGGGAGAAGGTCCAAAGTCCACACGGACAGTGACCCAAGCATGGAACTGAACTGAGGTCCCTGATGCTGTGAGTCAGCAGTGCGAACCACTGTATCACCATGCTGCTCCATGGTAGCGACACAATGGTTTCCATTTGGGAGAGCGTTTTCCAGATAGTCCTCAACATTGACCCTCAGTTAGCTACAGGTAAATAGCCCCTCTACCTTGTGGGGGATTTGGAGGGTAAGAAGGCCGAGGGAGTAAAAACTGTCAGAAAATCCGGAGTGGAGTCCTGTAGGTGGTAATCTGTCGTCTCTCAGACAGCTTACTGACAACCCCTGCAGCAGAGCTGGTACCAAACAGTGCTGGTTTCACCCTTTCCTCTGGACAACACTAACAGTTGTCAGAGGGAGACCCTGATGTCTTGACAGCTCAGAATCTCTATTATATTTCCCCAGGACTGTACCCTGGAGAGGAGACCACAGCATTGTGGCCACTGTTAGCACAACACAGGAATAAACAGTAATCTCACACTCGATTGGCACAGAATACAAGTACCTAACCCTCTCTCCACTCACATTGTCTTTACATTCAACACTTGATTCCCTGTAAAGACTCGCATTCCAACCATTATTTTGTAAATTGAGTTTGTGTTTTTATATGCCCTGTCTGTGAGCAGAACTCCCGCTTACCTGACGATGGAGCAGCGCTCCGAAAGCGAGCGGCTTTTGTGACCAAATGAACCTGTTGTGCTTTAACCTGGTGTTGTGAGACTTCTTACTGCGCAGAACACAACTACCAGGGTTTGCTTTCAAAGCTTCAGGGTTCAGTGAATAGCTACCGTCCATAGTGCCCAGTGCGTTTGCTGCTGCCTCACTATGACCTACTGGACCATTGAAGCTCAGTGGGTCCTCTCTCGGCAGGAAGGTTGCTGATCTATGCACCAGGTAAGAAAAACTCAAACCAAGGTTGGGACGAAGGAAAAGCTTGGCAGCCTGCCTTAATGACTATTGTCCAGTGACACTGATATTCAATACTATGTGATGCATCAAAAGATTATTCATAGCATGAACCTATTCCAGCCTCCCAGATTGCCTGGATCCACGACAGTTCATCTATCGCCACAACAGGTCCACAGACACCATCTCCCTGGCCCTACAGTCAACCCTGGAACACAGACTCGTGTTTATCGACTACAGCTCAGCCTTTAACACCATTATTCCAATGAACCTCATGTGCAAAATCTGTGGCCTGGGGCTCTGCTCCTGCCTCTGCAATTTGATCCTGAACTTCCTAACAGACAGCAATAAATAAGAACAGTCAACAACACCTCCTCCACAATCATCCTCAACACCGGTGCCCCACAAGGCTGTGTCCTCAGCCGCTTACTATACTCCTTTTGCACCGACAACTGTGTGGCCAAATTCCCCTCCAACTCCATTTCCACGTTTGTTGATGACACCACTGCAGTGGGTCAGATCTCAAACAACGATGACACCAAGCACTGGGGAGAGGCAGAGAATCTGGTGAACTGGTGCAACCACAATAATCTCTTCCTCAATGTCAACAAAGCAAAGGAGATAGTCATCGACTTCAGGAAGCAGAGTGGAGTACATGCACCTGTCAATGGGATGAAGGGGAAATGTCGAGAGAATCAAGTTTTTAGGGATGTAGATCACCAACAACCTGTCCTGGTCCTTCCATGACAACCCAATAGTGAAGAAAGCCACCAGCGCCTCTACTTTCTCAGATGTCGAAGGACACTTGACGTGTCAGCTACAACTCTCACCAAATTTTACAGGTGCACCATAGAGAACATTCTTTCTGGTTGTATCACAGTTTGGTTGGCTCCCAAACTGTCCAAGACTGCAAGAAACTTCAAAGCTTCGTGAATGGAGTCCAGTCCATCACTCAAATCAACCTCCCACCCATTGACACTGTTTACACTTCCCGCTTCCCCCACAAGAACAGCCAGCCTAATTCAGGAAACAACACACCACGGACATAAACTCTTCCACCTTGTTCTGTCAGGAACAAAAAGATAGAAACATCTGAGGACATGTACCAACAGATACATAGAAACAATCCAGTGCAGAAGGAGGCCATTCGACTCATCGTGTCTGCACCAACAACAATCCTTGCCAGGTCCTATCCCTGAAGTCCCACATGTACCCTGCTAATCCCTCTAACATACATATCCCGGGACCCAAATGGGCAATTTAGCATGGCCAACCAACCTAACCTGCACATCTTTGGACTGTGGGTGGAAACCGGAGCATCCGGAGGAAACCCACGCCGACATGGGAAGAATGTGCAAATTCCACATACACAGTGATCCAAGCCGGGAATTGAACTCAGGTCCCTGAAGATGTGAGATAGCAGTTCTATCCATTCTGCCTCCAGGCTGCCGACTCAAGAACAGCTTCTTCTCTGCTGCCATCAGACGTTTGAATGGACCTACATCGCATTAAGTTGTCTTTTTCTTCACATGGCAACATGTGACCCTGCAACATTACATTCTGCTCTATGTACGGTATGCCTTGTCTGTCTCGCACTCAAGGAACAATACTTTTCACTGTGTACGAATACAAGTGACAACAATAAATCAAAACAATTCACATAAAATCAAATCAGTCTTTCAGAGCTCAGGCTGGAACATCGGCACGATGTCCCTGGCCTTACCAATGACCTTATGCAGGTTGAGAATGTCGACAGGACTGCTGCGATCGAGAATGAAGTGTTTAAATCTAATTGCTTCTATCAGTAAATGTGTGAATTTATGTATGTGCGTTTGGGGTGTTTCTGTGTGTTTGTGTTCCTGTGACTCTCGGAGAGCTTGTGGTGGGACAGGGGATTCCATTATTGCCTCACAGCACCAGAGGCCCTGGTTCAATTCCAGGCTTGGCTACTGTCTGTACAGATTCTGCATGTTCTCCCCGTGTATGTGTGGGATTCCTCCGCGTGCTCTGGTTTCCTCCCACACTCTGAAAGTTGTGCTGGGAAGGTGCATTATTTATGCTGAATTCTCCCTCAGTGTACCCGAAAAGGCACTGGAGTGTGGCCACTCGGGGATTTTGACAGTAACTTGACTGCAGTGTTAATGTTCGCCTACAGTAATGAATAAACTTCAAACTTGACAAAAGATGTTCCCTCTCTGTGAGATCTTCTTGTGCACATCTGACCAATAAAGTGGATTCTACAGCCTCGTGACTGGGTGGGTGATTAGCAGTGAACTGGTGTTATATTTCGAGGCAAAAAGGATTCTGTCCCAATCTTTTACTCACGAAGGAATAGTGTTGGAGGTCGCATGTCTGTGGAAAGTCACAGCTCACAGAAGACACCCTCGCCCATAGACCCTGAGACAATTGTCAGTGGCTGAAAGAATTAATAACTGGATACAGAGATTCAGCAGAAACAACAAGGGCAGCAAACCGAGTCCAGTAAATGACAAGAAACTCAATACAGTGAAACAGCCTTTCTAGAATTAGGAACTGGACACAGGGGACGGGACTTTACAGCCTCACTCTTCCCAAAGCTGCAAAATCCCACCCGTGTTCAACAGACCTTTCATGCTCCGCCTCTCGCCTGCTCTGGTTCCCGTGGAGGTCGGGTATCTGTAACCCCCACAACTTGCGTGGGACTTGCATAATCTCACCAGCTGTCCTGTCTGGAGACAATACACATCTCTTTAACCTGTGTTTAATGCTCTCTCCACTCACATTGTCTGTACCTATAAGACTTGATTAGCTGTATTAGCATTGATGAGCTTGATTCGGATTCCAAGCATTATTCAGAAAATCGAGTTTATGTCTCTGCATGCCCTGTTTGTGAGCACATCTCCCACTCCACCTGACGAAGGAGCAGCATGCTCAGAAAGCGAGTGGCATTTGCGACCAAACAAACCAGTTGGACTTTAACCTGGTGTTGTTAGACTTCTTATGGTACAGTTCCAGCCAGAGACTTCCCCGGAACACCAACAATCACCAGGAGGGGATAGTAAAAACATTGAATCGCCTTCAGTAGATAATGAATCCGAATGTCTATTGGTAACCACGGAGCATATGCAGTAAACTTAGAAATCCAACGGAATAAACTCCTGTCCTTGATTGGAACATTCCAATCCATTGTTCCCAGATTCTGATCCATTGTTGGAACATTCCAATCCATTGTTCCCAGATTCTGATCCATTGTTGTAACATTCCGGTTCATTGTTCCCAGATTCTGATCCATTGTTGTAACATTCCGGTTCATTGTTCCCAGATTCTGATCCATTGTTGGAACATTCCAATCCATTGTTCCCAGATTCTGATCTCTCCTCTCCCTCTCCCTCTCTCCACAGCCGCTGATCTCTGTTAGTGTCGGAGTTGTCGCTCCCACTGACTCAATGGGACAACACATTGAACGGAATCCTGTTCTAATAGAAGAGGGAAAACCCTCCAGGAACACTACTCGGATCCATGGAGACTCACATCAATTCCAGTCACTAAACAAACAACTTCACTTAACCCGGTTCTATCCAACACGTTTTATACCCAAAGTAGAACAGTTAACAGCCGAGATGGGGTGTTGAGGGTCAGGGAGGGATGGAAAGTTGGAAATAATGGAGGGCCAGACCATAGATCTTTCCATATTCATTCGATATACAGAGGTCCCTCTGCTAGCGTTCATTTCGAGACGACAGGAATACAAAAGCAGGGGTGTACTGCTGAGGGTTTATAAGACTCTGGTCAGCCCACATTCAGAATATTGTCAGCAATTTTGGGCCCCGTATCTAAGGAAGGATGTGCTGGTGTTGGAGAGGGTCCAGAGGAGGTTCGGAAGAATGATCAAGGGAATGAAAGACTTGACGCATGAGGAGCGTCTGAGGACTCTGGGTCTCTACTCGATGGAGTTTGGAAGAATGAGGAAGGGGGATATGATTGAAACTTACAGAATAATGAACGGCCTGGATAGAGTGCACATGTGGAAGTTGTTTCCATTATTAGGAGAGACTAGCACCGGAGGCACAGCCTCAGAGGAGAGCGACGGCCCATTAGACCTGCGATATGGAGATGCCAGTGTTGGACTGGGGTGGGCACAATAAGAAGTCTCACAGCACCAGTTGTCCACTCAGCTGATGAAGGAGCAACGTTCCAAACGCTCGTGATTCCAAAGAAACCAATGGGAGTTTAACCTGCTGTTGTGAGACTTCTTACTTAAGAACTGTGATGAGGAGGAATTTCTTCAGCCAGAGGGTGGTGAATCTATGGAATTCATTACCACACACGTCTTTGGAAGCCAGATGGTGGTGATTACAGAAACTATAGCGTTGGGACCAGGACAGGTTGTTGGTCATCTTTCACCCAGAAAGCTGAAGCTCTCGACCATTTCCACTTCATCTCCGCTGATGTAGACAGAGGCATGTCTTCCTCGTGCTACGGGGCAGAAGGATCTGGGTGTCTGCGTGAAATGTATCAAACTAATATGTAGATTCAGAAGGAAATAGAAATGCAAATGGAATCTTGGCATTTAATGCTAAAGGACTCGAATATAAAAGTTGTGAATCGTTGCTACTGCAGGGCGACGAATTAATGAGACCACACTTAGAATATTGTGGACAGCTTTGGTCCCTTTACTTGAGGAGGGATGTAGCTGCATTGGAATTTGTTTATTGCTTTCTCAGTAGTTCTTTGTTGTTTTTTAAAGCCTTCCCAATCTTCTAGTTCCCCACTAATTTTCGCCACTCTGTGTGCATTGGTTTTTTATTTGATACTCTCCTTTATTTCCTCAGTTATCCATGGCTGGTTATCCCTTTTCTTACATTCCTTCTTTTTCACGGGAATATATTTTTGCTGAATACTGAGAAAACTCACCTTAAAAACCTTCCACTGTTCCTCAACTGTCCCACCAATTTTCTGTGTTCCCAGTCTACATTAGCCAATTCTGCCCTCATGCTATTGTAATCCCCCTAGTTCACGCAGAGGACACTGGTTTGGCACCCTACTTTCTCACCCTCCATCTGTATTAGAAATTCAACCATATTGTGATCACTCATTCCAAGAGGATCCCTCACAAGGAGATCATTAATTTTACCTGTCTCATTACACAGGACCAGATCGAAGGTAGCTCGCTCCCTCGTAGGTTCTGTAACATACTGTTCGAGGAAACTATCGCGACAGCATTCTGAGAACCATTCCTCAAGTCCGCCGCTTCCGACATGAGTTGACCAATCAATATGGAGGTTAAAATCCCCCATGATTATTGCTGTTCCATTTCTACATGCATCTGTTATTTGTTTGTTTATAGCCGGCCTCACCTTGAAGTTAATATTTGGGGGCCTATAGACTACGCCCACCAGTGACTTTTTCCCCTTACTATTCCTTAACTCCACCCACATTGATTCCACATTTTGTTCCTTAGAGCCTATATCGTCTCTCACTACCGCCCTGATGTTGTCCTTAATTAACAGAGCTATCCCATCTCCTTTTCCTTCCTGTCTATCCTTCCGAATTGTCTGATCCCCCTGGATATTTAGTTCCCAGTACTGGTCACCCTGCAACCACGTTTCTGTAATGGCCACTAGATCATACCCATTTGTACTGATTTGTGCCGTCAACTCATTCACTTTGTTTCGAATGCTACGTGCATTCAGGTAAAGTGTCTTTATGCTAGTATTTCTTACCTGGACCCGATTTGTCAGTGCATTCCTTTGATTTCATGCTCTGTCCCTTCCTGTCACAGAGAGGTTATTCTTCCCCCGACCACCTCCTTGCACGGTGTTGACCACCTTCCCTTCTCATGCTTGTCACCTTTTTCCCTCTGCCTGAGATTAGATTCCTGCCAGCTTCTATACTCTCTGTTCTATTACATGGTGTGGAAACTTTACTAAACTCTCCTGAGCCCTCGGCTCGTTTAACGAGCTGAAAGTCCTCATCATTAACCTTCACTCCTACTCTCTCCTTTACCTCTGATTTTCTAATTCTCCATGCAACTGAACCCTCCCCCGCAACTATTTAGTTTAAAGCCCTATCTACAGCCCTAGTTATACGATTCGCCAGGACTCTGGTCCCAGCCCGATTCAGTTGAACACCATCCCATCGGAACAGGTCCCCTCTTCCCCAATACTGGTGCCAACGTCCCATGAACTCAAACCCATTTCGCCCACACCAATCATGGAGCCACGCAGTTCCCTCCTTAATCTTATTGACCCTGTGCCAAATCCCTCGTGGCTCAGGGAGTAATCCAGAGGTTATTACCTTTTTGGTTCTGCTTTTTAATTTAGCTCCGAGCTTTTCATATTCCCTTAGCAGAACCTCTGTTCCTGTTCTACCTATGTCGTTGGCACCTACGTGGACCACGACAACTGGATGTTTGCCCTCCCACTCCAAGTTCGTCTGCAGCCCAGATGAGATATCCTGAACCCGAGCACAAGGCCGGCAACACAACCAACAGGATTCTCGATCCTGGTCACAGAGAACAGTGTCAATGCCCGTAACTATACTATCCCCAATTACCACTACATTTCTATTTTCTCCCCCCACTTGAACGGCTCCCTGGACCACGGTGCTGTGGTCAGTCTGCTCATCCTCCCTGCACTCCCCGTTCCCATCCACACAGGGTTCAAATACCTGGGACAGGTTCAGGGTCTGAGGCTCCTGGAACTCTACCTCCTTGATCCCGCTACCTGCCTCACTCGCAGCCACACCCTCTTGTCCCTCACCACTGGCTGAATTCAAGTTAGTCAGTCTAAGGGGTGTGACTGCCTCCCGAAACACAGCGTCCAGGTAACTCTCCCCCTCCCTGATGTGTCGCAGTGTCTGAAGCTCAGAATCCAGCTCATCAACCCTGAGCCGGAGTTCCTCAAGCAATCAACACTTACTGCAGACATGCTCACTGGGAGCCACAATGGGGTCCACCAGCTTCCACATCACGCAGGAACAACACATCACATGACCCTCCATCCTTATTTTATTTGCTTTGTTTTAAGTTTTTCAAAAAACACTAAGAACTGAACCTGCCCTGCCTCGTCCGTTTCCGCCTGAGCCCTTTGAGCCAAAGCCCTTCAGCCCTCATTCTGCTCCCTGCTCACTCCGCTCCCGCTAACGACGCTGCCCGCTGCATAGTGCGGCCTACTTTTTAAACCTCCCGCGCGCTGAAAATAATAAAAATGTCCTTCCCAGTTCACCCCGCGGCCGGCCGACTTCCACTTTTCCCTTAAACGAGGAAGTAAAGAAAAACCCGCCAAAAAGTAAGCAAAACAAGTCAAGCCCTGATCCTTTTGACTCCAGCCACAAACCACTCCTCTCTTCCTCGCTCCCGTGAACAATGAGGAGCTGCAGCATGAAGATAATTTCCCGGATAAACGTGGGCAGGGGAACAGAATGCCCCAAGTAATCCAGTCGTCTTCATATCGAGCAAACCATGGACACCAGCCATAAGAAGATGAAATTCCCCGAGATGATAAACAGCAACATTATGTATTTCCTTTGGTTCTCTATCTCTGGGTCACTGGCACTCTCCCCAGAGCTCCCACCTCCGAGTCTGCTGCGGCCTCTGCTGGCCATTAAAATGTATCTGACTGTGAACACATTGAACAATAGAATCAAAACAAACGGAAAAAATGGCGTTATAATGTAATGCATTCATTCAACAACAGCCCAGGCCATCGAGTGGTTTACTCGGAAACCGACACGGCAAAACCAGGAACTGTTTGAAAGGTAATATTCGGTGGTATGTCGAACAGACCAAAAAATGTTCTTCAAATGAGTCAAAACATTCCCGATTCCCGGAACCATGTATGCTGTTTTCACTGTGAAATATTTAGATTTCAGATTCTGGCAACAAATGGCCACAAATCGATCAAAGGTGAAAGTGACCGTGAACCAGACGGAACAGTCCGTAACAGCGCAAAGAAAGACAGCATGGATGTTACACCGAGCAACATTCCTGAAGAAACTGAACTGTTCCCGGGAAACGATAGGAATCTGCCTCAGTCTGAGATCGATTATCAAGACGAGAGATTGGCAAGCGCCAGAACTATCAGGTAGAGAGTCACACATCTGGAGAGGCCACACTTCCCCCGAGACAGGATGGCAAATGTCAACACGTTAACTGTGAGGAAACAGGAGATAAGGAAAAAGTTCATCTCTCACGGGGCAACAGCATGGGCGGGGTTTTACAGCCTGGCTCGACACAAGACTGGAAAATCCCGCCCGAGGTCAACGGTCCCATTGTCCGCCCCTTGTGGACTAAATATTGACACAGTCCGCAAGGGTCACTCTGAATCGTGACACAAACCCCAAAGATCTCTCGAAATAGAGACACAATACCCAAAGATCATTCTGAATAGTGACACAATTCCCAAGAATAAATCTAAATAGTGACACAAACCCCAATGATCACTCTAAATAGTGACACAATCCCCAAGGATCACTCAAAATAGTGACACAAACCCCAAGGATCACTATAAATAGTGACACAAACCCCAAGGATCACTCTAAATAGTGACACAAACCCCAAGGATCACTCTAATTAGTGACACAATCCCCAAGGATCACTCTAAATTGTGACACAATCCCCAAGGATCACTCAAAATTGTGACACAATCCCCAAGGATCACTCAAAATAGTGACACAAACCCCAAGGATCACTATAAATAGTGACACAAACCCCAAGGATCACTCTAAATAGTGCCACCAACCCCAAGGATCACTCTAAATAGTGACACAATCCCCATGGATCACTCTAACTAGTGACACAATCCCCAAGGATCGCTCGAAATAGTGACACAATCCCCGAAGATCACTCTAAATAGTAACACAATCCCCAAGGATCAATCTAAGGAGTGACGCAATCCCCAAGGATCACTCGAAATAGTGACACAATTCCCAAGGATCACTCTAAGTAGTGAGTCAACCTCCAGGGATCACTCTCAATAGTGACACAAACCGCAAGGATCGCTCTAAATAGTGACACAATCCCCAAATATGATTCCAAATAGTGACACAAACCCAAAGGATCACTCTTAATAGTGACACAATTCCCAAGGATCACTCTAAGTAGTGAGTCAACCTCCAGGGATCACTCTCAATAGTGACACAAACCACAAGGATCACTCTAAATAGTGACACAATCCCCAAGTATAATTCCAAAGAGTGACGCATTCCCCAAGGATCACTCAAAATAGTGACACAATCACCAAGGATCACTCTAACTATGACACAATCCCCAAGGATCACTCTAAATAGTGACACAATCCCCAAGGATCACTCTAACTATGACACAATCCCCAAGGATCACTCTAAATAGTGATACAATCCCAGAGGATCACTCTAAATAGTGACACAATCCCCAATGATCACTCTATATAGCGACACAATCCCCAAGGATCACTCTAAATAGTGACACATCCCCCAAGGATCACTCTAGATAGTGATACAATCCCAAGGATCACACAAAATAGTGACACAATCCCCAAGGATCACTCTAAATACTGACACAATCCCCAAGGATAGGTCCAAATAGTGACACAAACCCCAAAGATCACTCTAAACAGTGACACAGTCCCCAAGGATCAATCAAAATAGTGACACAATCCCCAAGGATCACTCTAAATAGTGACACAATGCCCAAGCAGCACTCTACCTATTGACACAATCTCCAGGGATCACTCTAAATAGTGAGACAAACCACGAGGATGAGTTTAAATCGTAACACATTCCCCAATGATCACTCTAACCAGTGACACAATCCCCAATGATCACTCCAAATAGTGACACAAACCCCAAGGATCACGCTAAAAAGTGACACAATCCTCAAGGATCACACTAAATAGTGACACAATCCCCAAGGATCACTCTAAATACTGACACAATCCCCAAGGATCACACTAACCCGTGACACAATCCCCAAGGATCACTCTAAGTAGTGACACAATCCACAAGGATCACTCTAAATAGTGTCACAATCTCCAAGGATCACTCTAAATAGTGACACAAACCCCAAGGATCTCTCTAAACAGTGACACAAACCCCAAGGATCAGGGTGGAAGACACAAATATTTTACCGAATATTAACGATAGAGGGTTGGTAGGAGGAGAGGTACTCAATACAATTAATGATACCAGGGAGGCAGTGCTTGGAAGACGAACGGGACTGAAGGTGGACAAGTCCCCGGGCCTGGATGGAATGCATCCCAGGTACTGAAAGAAATTTCAGAGGTAATAGTGGATGCGTTCGTGGTTATTTATCAAAATTCGTTGTATTCTGGGTTAGTGCCGGCGGATTGGAAAACGGCTAATGTTACGCCGCTGTTTAAAAAAGGAAATAGACAAAAGGCGGGTAACTACAGGCCGGTTAGCTTAACGTCTGTAGTTGGGAAAATGCTGGAATCCATCATGAAAGAAGAAATAGCAGGCCATCTGGATAAGAATAGTTCGATTAAGCAGATGCAGCATGGATTCATGAGGAGAAAGTCGTGCTTGATGAATTCGTTGGATTTTTATGAAGATGTGATGAGTGCGGTTGACAGAGGGGAACCGGTGGATGCGGTGTTTTTGGATTTCCAAAAGGTGTTTGATAATGTGCCTCACAAAAGGTTGCTGAAGAAGATTGGGTCACACGGAGTTGGGGGTAGGGTGTTAGCGTGGATTGGAGATTGGCTATCCGACAGGAGGCAGAGAGTCAGAATAAATGGGTGCTTTTCTGGTTGGCGAATGGTAACTAGTGGCGTGCCGCAGGGATCGGTCCTGGGGCCTCAACTATTTACCATTGATATGGACGATCTGGAGGAGGGTACTGAGTGTAGGGTAACAAAGTTTGCAGACGACACAAAGATAAGTGGAAAAGTGAATTGTGTGGAGGGCGTAGAAGGTCTGCAGAGAGATTTGGACAGGCTGAGTGAGTGGGCGAGGATCTGGCAGATGGAGTATAACGTTGACAAATGTGAGGTTATTCATTTTGGAAGAAATAATAGCAAATTGGATTATTATCTAAATGGAAAGAAATTACAACATGCTGCTGTGCAGAGGGACCTGGGGCTCCTTGTGCATGACACGCAAAAACCCAGTCTGCAGGTGCAACAGGTGATCAAAAAGGCAAATGGGATGTTGGCCTATATCGCAAGGGGGATAGAATATAAAAGCAGAGATGTCATGCTGCATCTGTACAGGGCATTGGTGAGGCCACAGCTGGAATACTGTGTGCAGTATTGGTCCCCTTATTTGCGGAAGGATATATTGGCCTTGGAGAGAGTGCAGAGAAGGTTCACCAGTTTGATACCAGAGATGAGGGATGTTGATTATGAGGAGAGACTGAGCAGATTGGGTTTGTATTCGTTGCAATTTAGAAGGCTGAGGGGGGATCTTGTAGAGACCTATAAGATAACGAAGGGACTGGATAGGTAGAGATGGAGAGATTCTTTCCACTTAGAAAGGAAACTAGAACTAGAGGGCACAGCCTCAACATAAAGGGGGGTCAGTTTAGGACAGAGTTGAGGAGGAACTTCTTCTCTCAGAGGGTGGTGAATCTCTCGAATTCTCTGCCCACTGAAGTGGTGGAGGCTACCTCTTTGAATATGTTTAAGTCACGGATAGATGGATTCCTGATCGGTAAGGGAATTAGGGGTGATGGGGTTCAGGCGGGTAAGTGGAACTGATCCACTTCAGATCAGCCATGATCTTATTGAATGGTGAGGCAGGCTCGAGGGGTTAGATGGCCTTCCCCTGCTCCTATTTCTTACGTTGGGCGGCACGGTAGCACAGTGGTTAGCACTGCTGCTTCACAGCTCCAGGGACCTGGGTTCGATTCCCAGCTTGGGTCACTGTCTGTGTGGAGTTTGCACATTCTCCTCGTGTCTGCGTGGGTTTCCTCCGGGTGCTCCGGTTTCCTCCCACAGTCCAAAGATGTGCGGGTTAGGTTGATTGGCCATGCTAAAATTGCCCCTCAGTGTCCTGAGATGCGTAGGTTAGAGGGATTAGTGGGTAAAATATATGGGGGTAGGGCCTGGGTGGGATTGTGATCGGTGCAGACTCGATGGTCCGAATGGCCTCTTTCTGTACTGTAGGGTTTCTATGATTTCTATGATGTTCTTATGTTCTTATTGTGACACTGTTTAGATGGATCATTGGGGTTTGTGTCAGTTTTATGGGTGATTGTTGGGGATTGTGTCACCATTTAGAGTGATTCTTGGGAATTGTGTCACTATTTCGAGCGAGCCTTGGGGATTGTGTCAATATTTAGAGTGATCCTTGTGGATTGTGTCACTATTTCGAGCGGTCCTTGGGGATTGTGTCACTATTTAGTGTGATCCTTGGGGAATGTGTCAGTATTTCGAGTGATCCTTGGGGATTGTGTCACTATTTAGAGTGATCCTTGGGGATTGTGTCACTATTTAGAGTGAACCTTGGGGTTTGTGTCAATATTTAGAGTTATCCTTGTGGATTGTGTCACTATTTCGAGCGATCCTTGGGGATTGTGTCACTATTTAGAGTGATCCTTGGGGATTGTGTCAGTATTTAGAGTGATCCTTGGGGATTGTGTCAGTATTTAGAATGATCCATGGGGATTGTGCCACTATTTAGAGTGATCCTTGGGGTTTTAGTCACTATTTAGTGTGATACTTGGGGATTGTGTCAGTATTTAGAGTGATCCTTGGGGATTCTGTCACTATTTAGAGTGATCCTTGGGGAATGTGTCACTATTTAGAGTGATCCTTGGAGATTGTGTATATTTAGAGTGATCCTTGGGGATTGTGTCACTATTTAGAGTGATCCTTGAGGATTGTGTCAGTATTTAGAGTGATCCTTGGGGATTGTATCAGGATTTAGAGTGATCCTTGGGGATTGTGTCAGTATTTAGAATGATCCTTGGGGATTGTGCCACTATTTAGAGTGATCCTTGGTGATTGTGTCACTATTTTGAGTGATCCTTGGGGAATGCGTCACTCTTTGGAATTATACTTGGGGATTGTGTTACTATTTAGTGTGATCCTTGTGGTTTGTGTCACTATTGAGAGTGATCCCTGGAGGTTGACTCACTACTTAGAGTGATCCTTGGGAATTGTGTCACTATTAAGAGTGATCATTGGGGATTGTGTCAGTATTTAGAATGATCCATGGGGATTGTACCACTATTTAGAGTGATCCTTGGGGTTTTCGTCAGTATTTAGTGTGATACTTGGGGATTGTGTCAGTATTTAGAGTGATCCTTGGGGATTCTGTCACTATTTAGAGTGATTCTTGAGGATTGTGTCACTATTTCGAGTGATCCTTGGGGAATGTGTCATTATTTAGAGTGATCCTTGGAGATTGTGTATATTTAGAGTGATCCTTGGGGACTGTGTCACTATTTAGAGTGATCCTTGGGGATTGTGCCAGTATTTAGAGTGATCCTTGGGGATTGTGTCAGGATTTAGAGTGATCCTTGGGGATTGTGTCAGTATTTAGAATGATCCTTGGGGATTGTGCCACTATTTAGAGTGATCCTTGGGGTTTTAGTCACTATTTAGTGTGATACTTGGGGATTGTGTCAGTATTTAGAGTGATCCTTGGGGATTCTGTCACTATTTAGAGTGATCCTTGGGGATTGTGTCACTATTTCGAGTGATCCTTGGGGAATGTGTCACTATTTAGAGTGATCCTTGGAGATTGCGTATATTTAGCGTGATCCTTGGGGATTGTGTCACTATTTGGAGTGATCCTTGGGGATTGTGTCTATTTAGAGTGATCCGGGGGGTTTGTGACACTATTTAGAGTGATCCTTGGGAATGTGTCACTATTTAGAGTGATCCTTGAAGATTGTGTCTTTTTAGAGTGATCCTTGGGGTTTGTGACACTATTTAGAGTGATCCTTGGGGATTGTGACACTATTTAGAGTGGTCCTTAGAGATTATGTCAGTATTTAGAGTGATCCTTGGAGATTGTGTCACTGTTTAGAGTGATCCTTGGAGTTTGTGTCACTATTTAGAGTGGTCCTTGGGGATTGTGTCACTATTTAGAGTGATCCTTGTGGATTGTGTCACTATTTTGAGTGATCCTTGGGGATTGTGGCACTATTTAGAGTGATCCTTATGGTTTGTGTCACTATTTAGAGTGATCCTTGTGGATTGTGTCACTATTTAGAGTGATCCTTGGGGATTGGGTCCCTATTTGGAGTGATCCTTGGCGATTGTGTCACTATTTAGAGTGATCCTTGGGGATTGGGTCCCTATTTAGAGTGATCCTTGGGGATTGGGTCACTATTTATTCCGCAAGGGGCGGACAATGGGAAGGTCTGTTGACCTCGGGCGGGATTTTCCAGTCTTGTGTCGAACCAGGCTGTAAAACCCCGCCCATGCTGTTGCCCCGTGAGAGATGAACTTTTTCCTTATCTCCTGTTTCCTCACAGTTAACGTGTTGACATTTGCCATCCTGTCTCGGGGGAAGTGTGGCCTCTCCAGATGTGTGACCCTCGACCTGATAGTTATGGCCTTGCCAATCTCCTGGTCTTGATAATCGATCTCAGACTGAGGCAGATTCCTATCGTTTCCCGGGAACAGTTCATTTTCTTCAGGAATGTTGCTCTGTGTGACATCCATGCTGTCTTTCTTTACGCTGTTACGGACTGTTCCGTCTGGATCACGGTCACTTTCACCTTTGATCGATTTGTGGCCATTTATTGCCAGAATCTGAAATCTAAATATTGCACAGTGAAAACAGCAGACATGGTTCCGGGAATCGGGCATGTTTTGAGCCTTTTGAAGAACATTTTTTGGTCTGTTCTATACACCACCGAATATTACCTTTCAAACAGTTCCTGGTTTTGCCGTGTCGGTTTCCGAGTAAACCACTCGATGGCCTGGGCTGTTGTTGAATGAATGCATTACATTATAACGCCATTTCTTCCGTTTGTTTTGATTCTATTGTTCAATGTGTTCACAGTCAGATACATTTTAATGGCCAGCAGAGGCCGCAGCAGACTCCGAGGTGGTAGCTCTGGGGAGAGTGCCAGTGACCCAGAGATAGAGAACCAAAGGAAATCCATAATGTTGCTGTTTATAATCTCGGGGAATTTCATCTTCTTATGGCTCGTGTCCATGGTTTGCTCGATGTGAAGACGACTGGATTACTTGGGGCATTCTGTTCCCCTGCCCACGTTTATCCGGGAAATTAGCTTCATGCTGCAGCTCCTCATTGGTCACGGGAGCGAGGAAGAGAGGAGTGGTTTGTGGCTGGAGTCAAAAGGATCAGGGCTTGACTTGTTTTGCTTACTTTTTGGCGGGTTTTTCTTTATTTCCTCGTTTAAGGGAAAAGTGGAAGTCGGCCGGCCGCGGGGTGAATTGGGAAGGAAATCTTTATTATTTTAAGCACGCGGGAGGTTTAAAAAGTAGGCCGCACTATCCAGCGGGAAACGTCGTTAGCGGACAGCGCAGTGAGCAGGGAGCAGAGTGAGGGCTGAAGGGCTTTGGCTCAACGGGCTCAGGCGGAAACGGGCGAGGCAGGGTAGGTTCAGTTTTTAGTGTTTTTTGAAAAACTTAAAACAAAGCAAATAAAATAAGGATGGAGGGTCATGTGATGTGTTGTTCCTGCGTCATGTGGGAGCTGGTGGACCACATTGTGGTTCCCAGAGAGTATGTCTGCAGTAAGTGAAGGTTGCTTGAGGAACTCCGGCTCAGGGTTGATGAGCTGGATTCTGAGCTTCAGACAGTGCGACACATCAGGGAGTGGGAGAGTTACCTGGACGCTGTGTTTCGGGAGGCAGTCACACCCCTTAGACTCACTAACTTGAATTCAGCCAGTGGTCAGGGACAAGTGGGTGTAGCTGCGAGTGAGGCAGGTAGCGGGATCAAGGAGGTAGAGTTCCAGGAACCTCAGACCTTGAACCTGTCCAACAGGTTTGAGATTCTTGCTCCCTGTGTGGATGGGAACGGGGACTGCAGGGAGGATGAGCAAACTGACCACAGCACCGTGGTACAGGGTGCCGTGCAAGTGGGAGGAGAAAATAGAAATGTAGTGGTAATTGGGGATAGTATAGTTAGGGGCATTGACACTGTTCTCTGTGACCAGGACCGAGAATCCCGAAGGTTGTGTTGCCTGTCTGGTGCTCGGGTTCAGGATATCTCATCTGGACTGCAGACGAACTTGGAGTGGGAGGGCAAAAATCCAGTTGTCGTGGTCCACGTCGGTGCCAATGACATAGGTAGAACAGGAACAGAGGTTCTGCTGAGGGAATATGAAAAGCTTGGAGCTAAATTAAAAAGCAGAACCAAAAAGGTAAAAACCTCTGGATTACTCCCTGAGCCACGAGAGAATTGGCACAGGGTCAATAAGATTAAGGAGGTAACTGCGTGGCTCAAAGTTTGGTGTGGGAGAAATGGGTTTGAATTCATGGGACATTGGCACCAGTATTGGCGAAGAGGGGACCTGTTCCGATGGGATGGTCTTCAACTGAATCGAGCTGAGACCAGTGTCCTGGCAAATCGTACAACTGGGGCTGTAGATAGGGCATTAAACTAAATAGTTGGGGGGTGGGTTCAGTTGCATGGAGATTTAGAAAATCAAAGGTAAAGGAGAGAGTAGGAGTGAAGGTTAATGATGAGGACTTTCAGCTTGTTAAAGGAGCCGAGGGCTCAGGAGAGGTTAGTAAAGTTTCCAGCCCACGTAATAGAACAGAGAGTATAGAAGTGGCAGGAATCTAACCTCAGGCAGAGTGAAAAAGGTGACAAGCATCAGAAGGGAAGGTGGTCAACACAGTGCAAGGAGGTGGTCGGGGGAAGAATAACCAGTCTGTGACAGGAAGGGACAGAGCATGAAAACAAAGGAATGCACTGACAAATCGGGTCCAGGTAAGAAAGACTAACATAAAGACACTTTACCTGAATGCACGTAGCGTTCGAAACAAAATGAATGAGTTGACGGCACAAATCAGTACAAATGGGTATGATCGAGTGGCCATTACAGAAGCGTGGTTGCAGATTGACCAGGACTGGGAACTAAATATCCAGGGGTATCAGACAATTCGGAAGGATAGACAGGAAAGAAAAGGAGGTGGGGGAGCTCTGTTAATTAAGGACAACATCAGAGCGGTAGTGAGTGACGATATAGGCTCTCAGGAGCAAAATGTGGAATCAATGTGGGTGGAGATAAGTAATTGTAAGGGGAAAAAGTCACTGGTGGGCGTAGTCTATAGGCTCCCTTGTTGTCCTGACAATATGCTCTATAGGCATATTATTTTCCTTCCTCGCAGCTAACACAGTAAAGATTGTGGCCCTCTCAGCGAAAGTGCGGCCTCTCCAAATGTCTTACGTCCTATCTGGCGGCCATGAACAAAGAACAAATTAACAAAGAACAATACACCACAGGAACAGGCCCTTCGGCCCTCCAAGCCCGCGCCGCTCCCCGGTCCAGGATTGAATCCTGAATCCAGGATCCCCGCCCAATTTTCCAGCCTATCTACATGCTAATATCCTATCCACCGAGCTGTCCCTCACAGCTACGATGCTTTGTTCATCACAAACTATGAACTCACCCCTACCCCCCATTCCAGACCATGTGATCTCCAGGGAGAGGCGAAAACCCAGAGTGAAAACCCCAGGGCCAATATGGGGAACAAAAATCTGGGAAATTCCTCTCCGACCCCCTGAGGCGATCGAAACGAGTCCAGGAGATCACACTGGCCCTGATCAGAAAATGACAGAGGAAGATTTACAAGACATTGTTTTAGACTTAGTATTGAGGCAGATTACAATAGTCTACTGTGAAAATTTTATTTTCCTGTTAGTCATTCGTAAGTGCAACATACATGCTGCCCGACTTCATGCAGCCACAGACTGTTCTGTTTGATTCACTGTGGCTTTCACTTTTGACATGTGTGGCAACTTGTTCCCAGAAGTTGAAAACTAAATATTGCACCACAAACAGCGCAGCTGTGGTTCTCGTAACAACGATTGTTTTGAGCTGTTTAAAGAACAATTTCTAGTATTTTTTGTGAACAGGCCGATGTTTACTGATAAACCGCCCCTGGTTGTGACGTTTAGAGTTCAGTATTCTAAAGCTTGGACAATAATCAAGTTCATTCATTACATTCTAACACCGGGTCTGCCTTTTATTCTGATTCTTTCGTTGAACATTCTCACTGTAGGGCACATTTTAATGAGCACACCGGGCGCGGGAGACGACAGTCTCATTGGATAGGGGCTTATACCAAAGACCCACAGATAGAAAGCAGAAGGAAATCCATCCTTTTCCTCTTTGTTGTCTCTGGAAATTTCCTATTATTGTGGACATTACTGATTATTTAATTTATATGGCTCAGAATGCATTTTTTGGACTATAATTTGTATACCTAACCCAATCTGTGATGGAAATTTGCTTCATGCTCCAACTTCTGAGCTGCTGTACAAACGCATGCATGTATGCTGTCAGCCAGTCTAAGTTTTGCGAGCAGTTGAAAAATGCTCTAAACTATTCCTTTACTATATTGTATGAGCTCATTAAACGAAGAGTATATTTTCACTTGCCAAAAATAGTTCATATTTCAGATGTTGCTGAGTTACCCTCTCTGTGACTGTTGATAACGTACACTGAGTACGACTTGCCCTTCCCTGTCTTCTGAATAAAAAAGCAAAGGATCGTTCTGTTGTCTCCAGAGTTAATCAAGTGAAAATGAAACCGGCTTTGTTCTCTCTTGCCCTCTTGTGAGTTTCACGGGCACAATTAGATTGGTCCTCTATTGATGGGATCTGAGATGCACACTGTCTGTGTGGAGTTTGCACATTCTCCTCGTGTCTGCGTGGGTTTCCTCCGGGTGCTCCGGTTTCCTCCCACAGTCCAAAGATGTGCGGGTTAGGTTGATTGGCCAGGTTAAAAATTGTCCCTTAGAGTCCTGGGATGCGTAGGTTAGAGGGATTAGCGGGTAAAAATGTGTGGGGGTAGGGCCTGGGTGGGATTATGGTCGGTGCAGACTCGATGGGCCGAATGGCCTCCTTCTGCACTGTAGGGTTTCTATGTTTCTATGCAGGCAAAGTTTGGCGTTATTCTCTCCCCCATCGTCCTTGATATATGCACAGTAGAATCTTTCTGATCTCACTCCAGGGTCGGCGAAAGCGGTACAGCAGTGTTTGTTTGGTTTCTCTGATACAGACTCGGCGAATCCGTTGTGTTGTGCCCTCTGTCAGTGATACACAATGTTGGTCACCACAGGGTTTGTAATCTATAGTGTGTTGTGTTGCTGATCCCCGTCAGGCTGAATGACAATGACAAATGCAGTTGCCCTGCTCTCCTCGTTTCTCTGCAATTGACAGATTGTGCCAATCTGCCTTCGATCTTTGAAATCATTCTGTTCAACATTGTTGGTTATCCGCTGACACGAACCCATGTTTTGGCAGAGTCTGATTTTACACACCAACAGTCCTGTTGGACTTTATCTGAAGGGAACATGAGAGTAGTGCTCTGCCGCATGCTATTGTGTGAGGATGCCACGAAAACAAAAGTATTTCCCTCTTCCCTCCTCCACAGCAGTCGTCAACTTTCCCGACCTAAGGCTGCATCTGAAACTCCTGCGAACTCTGCCCCGACCCCCGCTCATCTTTTCTTGAGTCGTGGGGGTATACAACAAGAGGCCAAGCCCTTTGGCCCAACTTGTCGATGCCACCCTTAACTTGTCCCAATTGCCCATGTTTGGGCCAAATCCCTCTGTACACATCCTACTCATGTAACTGTCTAAATACGTTTTAAAAGACACAATTGTACCCTACTCTACTAATTCCCCTGGCGGACTGTTCCAGAGCCTTGCCACACTCTGCGTGAAACAACTGCTCCTCTGGATCCTTTTGTATTTCTCCACTCTCACCTTTAATCTATGCCCTCTAGTTTTAGACTCCCCTATCTTTGGGGAAGGTGTTGACTATGTAACTGATCTGTGCCCCTCATGATTTTATTGAACTTCACAAGATCAGCTCTAAGTCTCCCATATGCTCCAGGAAGAAGAGTCCCAGTCTATCAAGCATCTCCTTTCAATGCTTGCCTTTATAGGACGGGGTATTGAGTATAAAAGTTGAGGTCTGATGTTGCGGTTGTATAGAATGTTCGTTCGGCCGCATTTGGAATACTGCGCCCAGTTCTGGTCGCCACACTACCAGAAGGACGTGGAGGCTTTAGAGAGACTGCAGAGGAGGTTTACCAGGATGTTGCCTGGTATGGAAGGGCTTAGTTATGAGGAGAGATTGGGTAAACTGGGGTTGTTCTCACTGGAAAGACGGAGGATGGGGGGTGACCTAACAGCGGGGTATAAAATTATGAAAGCCATAGATAGGGTGAACGGCGGGAAGCTTTTTCCCAGGTCGGTGGTGACGTTCACGAGGGGTCATAGGTTCAAAGTGAGGCGGGGGGTGGGGGGGGGGGGTGGGGGAGAGGTTTAACACGGATATCAGAAGGACGTATTTTACACAGAGGGTGGTGAGGGCCTGGAATGCACTGCCGGGCAACGTGGTGGAGGCGGAACGTTTAAGACTTTTCCAGATAGCCACATGAACGGAGTGGGAATGGAGGGATACAAAAGAATGGTCTAGTTTGAACCAGGGAGCGGCGCGGGCTTGGAGGGCCGAAGGGCCTGTTCCTGTGCCGTATTGTTCTTTGTTCTTTGTTCCTTTATAACTCAAAACATCATGTCCTGGTAGCATCCTATGAATCATTTTCTGCACTCTATCTAGTTTAATGGTAACCTTTCTATAATAGAATTGGACACGGCATTCCATGTGTGGCCTGACCAATGTCTCGAACAACGTCATAAAGACACCCAACACCTGTACTCAATGCCTTCTTCACCAGTTTGTCCACCTCTGTATTCAGTTCCAAGGAACAATGAACCTGTACTCCGAGATCTCTTTGTTCTATAATTCTCCCCAACGCCCTAAAATTAAATGAGTCAGCCCAGCCATGGTTCGATCTACCGAAATCAATCACCTCGCATTTATCTAAATTAAACTCTATCTGTCATTCACCAGCTCACGGGCCCAAGTAATCAAGATCCTGCTGGAATTCTAGGTAACACTCTTCACGGTCAGGAATGTCAAGTATCTTTGCTGGTCTGTTCATTAGGAACGAAATTTGAGCGCAAGAAGCAACCATCCTAATTCTCGTGGAAGTTTGTAGGATTAAAGTTGGGCAAGAACCCTGGTCCTGGATCCACAACAGCATGAATTGCGACATAGCCCGCCCTGAATTGCGTCCTCCTCCTCATAAGTTACTATTTCGAGGCGGATAATGGTCTCCTCTCCAATATGTGTGAGAGGAACGATATGTCACAGTTTACAACTTTTTCCTGTCAAGATAATTCTGGTTTATTTAACGCCATCGGCATGGAGTCGTCTCATTCTGTTACATGGAATCTGGACTGAGGGGCATTGGGTCACCCACCGCCATTGATCCTCCCCCTCTGATCCTGCCTAATGTTGTCGATGGACTGAATGGCCTGCATGTCACAATCCCATATTGTTCTTTGGTGTCCTCGTTTCACTGTGGAGGAATGTTGAAATGTAACATCTCATCAACCAGCAACATGTCAGGCAGGACAGAATACTCTGAGCAATCTTCTTATGGGAGTGATAGGTGCGCTACTCATGTAGGCCTCCAGCTGATGTCCCCAGTGTCACAGGCACCAGTGTTCTGTCAAGTGCATTCATTCAATGTGATGTTAGTAAATGCGAGAAAGCACAAGATAAAGCAATTCCGACTGGCAAAAACATCCCGATTGATTCATTCAAATCTTGCGTTCCGAACGATTGCAAACTACCAAATGCAACCCCAGTACCGAAGAAATGAAGGGTTTGAATGGAAGCAACAGGTCTGTTTCCTTGCAATCATTTATCAAACAGAATCAAACAATCTATCAGAAACGATCAAATAATAGGATATTTCGAAATTAGAATTTGGTAGAGTAAATATGGATTTGTGAAAGATAAACCATTTTTAACAAACAGATTTGTTTTGGAAAATAATTTAGCAGAATGTACAATGATTGGACTTGGTGAATTTTCATTATTCAAATTTTCATATTGGATATTTTCAAATTGGGTAGGCACATGGAGCACTCCAGGATGATAGGGAGTGGGGCAGCTTGATCTTGGTTTCAGATAGAGCTCGGCACAACATCGTGGGCCGAAGGGCCTGTTCTGTGCTGTACTGTTCTATGTTCTAAATTCTTTCACGGAGATCATACACCCTTCAGGTGTCTTGATGCAGAATTCGAGCATATTACATTAAGATAATGTACTGCAATCGATGGCGAATTTGTTAAATTCTTGAGGGAGGGGGGATTACTGATAAATACACCATTCTTAGCATGACAACCTATAACTACGGGGTACCTCTGAAAAATGATCAATTAGGTTCCAAAAATTCAGAACACAATGCATTTGGTTGTGGGCATGTGGGGTTGTTGACATTTTCATCTTTTCAACATCCCTGATGATACCAAACAAGGTGAGAATGTAAGTTGTGAGGATTTGAGGTTAGTGACTCAATGACAGATGACAGATGGATTAAATTCTGGAAAGATGCCCTTCCCTGGTTAGCAAAGCTGATTCACAGCGCCAGGGAAACTGTTTCACTTCCGACCTCACGTGGCAGTTTGTGTACGTTCTCCCCGTGCCTGCTCCGGTTTCCTCTGGAAGTTCTGGTGTACTCCAAGAGTCCAAAGATGCGCAGGTTAGGAAGATTGACCCTGCTAATTTGTCCAATCATGTCACGGCTATTTGCAGGATAAGTAGACGGGTTACAGGATAGGACCTGTGTGGGATTGTTGTCGGTGCAGGTTTGATTGGCGGAATGGCCTACTACACTGCAGGGGCTCATGTTTCCCTCTGCCTTATCCACATTAGACGCATTTGTCATCGCTAATCCACTTAAACTACACATCTTTGAACTGTTGAAGGAAATATGCATACATCCACAGAGATAAAGTGCCAATTTCCAGTCACCCAAGGCCGAAATCTCGAGGAATTAAGGGCTATGGGGAGAGAGCGGGTAAATGGAGTTGAAATCAACCATGATTGAATGGTGGAGTGGACTCGATGGGCCGAATGGCCTTACTTCCGCTCCTATGTATTCTGGTCTTATGGTCTTATGGAAATAAAATCTGAGTCCTTGATGCAGTGAGGCATATGTGCTACCCACTTCGCCACCCTCCAATCCTTTGACATAAGTTTTTTAGCTCATTGCGGAAATCAGAAGGAATGTTCCGACATGGGGTGGGGAGGGCGGAGAGGGGCGGTGTGGGGGTGGAACTTCGCAATTCTCTACCCCAGAGTTCCGTGAGGACTCAGTAACTGAGTATGTTAAAGGAAGAAAACGGCGTTTCTGAAAAATAGCAGTGTCAAGTGGACGGTTTGAGAAATATGGCATTGAGTTTGTACATCAGCCATTGTGTAGTTAAGTGGCAGAGGACGTTCCATTGGTTGCACTATGTCATGGATACCCCTGTTCCTGTTTCCAATGTTGCAGGCACACCCATATCCCACCCCAACAAGCACCCTGAAACGGCCCCCACATACAGAAGCACTGAAACCCCACATGGACAGACAACTCCCACATGAACACACACCACTCCCAAATAACCATACACCAAATAACCCGCACACACCACCCTCACAAAACGCACACCACTTCAACATACACACACATTTCAACACCCACATCTGCACCCATATCCCCCACGAATACACAAACAGATCACTCCCACACACATATACGATCTCCCAGACACAAATACCACACACACCACCAGTACATGTACACAAACACCAACCACACTTACATGCATCAACAGACCCCAAACTCACATGAACGCACGCACAGCACCGCCGCAAACAAAAATCCACACACCACCCAACATTTCCACACACAGAACAACTCCCACGCAGAAACACATACGACCCCCATATGGACACACAAACGACAACCACGAGCACATGCACTACCCAACAAGCACTCACAGCGAAACCAACCCCACACACATGATCACACCACCCCCACATACAGACAGCATGCCCGACATTTAAAAGAACAATCTTCCACACCACCCTCACATATAAAAACACACCATCAGCTCCTCCTCCCCCCAAACGCAGGACACACTACCCCCACATACACATACCCACAGCACTCTACACATTCAAAAACACCGGGCCCTTGGACACATACGCCACTCCTTCATAAACACACTCACACTCCTAGCACCACATATTGACACACAACTCACCGAATTGCAGACTAGTAGAACCCCGCACAAATAAAAACACTCACGCACCACCACCACATGCACGCACATATATCACCACTTCCCATGTTTTTTGACTTTGGGAAACAGCAGTGTGTCCACCCTCCCAGCCTGTAAATACAAGCAGTTGAGACGTTCCAACTTGGCTTTCAGCAACAAACTGCAACTCCCTTTGATCAAATGGATCCCAGTTGCTGAATCAGTCTGACAAACCACTTCCATCCAATCTCCTTTCGCAATGTCCACATGAATAAGAACAAGTCGGCAAAGTTCATCACTCTCCACTACGTCCTCCAAGATAATCCAACAACTTTGTAAGACACGGAAGTGCTTCATTTTGGCTCTGCTGCTTTTCATTTCAAAACCTACTTGTTTGAAGAGCAAACATATCCTTATTTTTCTGTATGTTTTCTAGTATTTCCCTATCAGTGTTGTGAGACAGAATGTTCCGTGGTTGCAAGGATTTTTCTTTGTCTGGCGTTTTTATTGGAATTGACACTGCCGTTTAGAAAGACATCCGTATTGAAGATTTCTGAAAAGTTTGTTAAAAGTTGAAAGCACTGTTCATCATTATTTCCTTCATGATTCGTGTTACGTCTAACAAGGAGAAAATAAAAGTTTTACTTTATTTCCGGGGATCTGGGTTTCTTTCCAAATTTTACCTGAACCTATTTGTTCAGTGACAGGTAATTAATGAGAGCCTCCGTGGATGACTGCTATGTCACTGGAGGGTTTCCCTCTTCTATTAATAAAGGACTCGTTTCAATGTATTATCCCAAAGTGCGTGTGAGCACCACTTCCAAGATTATCAACAGCAGCGGCTGCAGACAGAGAAAGAGCAAGAGAGACGGAGAGGAGAGGTCAGAACCGGAGAATAGCAAAGATTGTTAAAAGGATCGCTCACAGTCCAACAACAAAAGATTGGAATATTCCAGCGATGGAGCAGAATTTGAGAAAAATAGACTGGAATGTTACGGCAACGGGCAGGGATTTTATGGATGATATTAACCGTTTTGACAAAATACGAGATTGGGGTGTATCATTAGAATTATTGGTCCGCCTTGGACTTGGAATTATTGGATATTTTTTCTATCCTATCCTAGCTATTATTGGTGTCCCGAGTAAGTCTGTTTTTCAAGCTCGTAATTCTGCAATGCATGTTTAAATCAATAATCATTCTGCAATTTATATTCTACTATGTGCTGTTCTTAGTGTTCCCGTTTGGTCTATGTGTTCACAAGTTAGCAATCTGCTGTAACTGCATTCCTGATCTTGCAATTTACAAGCTCGAGTTCATATTTATTGGTGCAACCAGAGAGTGTATGCCTTCAATGATGAGGTATGATTTCACTTCACTGCTGAACTACGACTTGATTTATTTTAATTTCGATTTGATTTATTTTTGTCACAAGCATTAGCCTCGAGTGAAAAGTACTGCTCTTTGCGCGCTATACAGACAACGTATACCGTACATAGAAAGGGAAAGGAGAAGGTGCAGCATATTGTGTTATAGCCATAGCGAGGATGTAGGGAAAGATCAACTTAATACGAGTATGTCCACTCAAAAGTCTGATGACAGCAGGGAAGGAGCTGTTCTTGAGTCGATTGGTGCGTGACCTCAGACTGGTTTAGTCTTTTTTTCCTGATGGAAGAAGGTGGAAGAGAGTATGTGCTTGATTTTGTTGGCTGCCTTCCGAGGCAGCAGAAAGTGTAGAAAAAAATTATAAACGGGAGGCTGGTTTGCGCAATGGATTGGGCTGCGTTCACGACTCTTTGGTTTCTTATGGATTGGTCAAAGATGGAGCTATACCAAGCTGTGAAACAACCGGAAGGCATGCCTTCTATGGTGCATCTGTTAAACCCAATAAGAGTCGTAACTGACGTTCCAAATTTCCTTAGACTCCTGATAAAGTCGAGGCGTTAGTGGACTTTCTTAACTATAGCGTCGGCGTGGAGGGACCAGACCAGGTTTATTGATGGTCTGGACTCACAGAAACGTGAAGCTCTCGACCATTTACACTTCATTCCGGTTTTTCTGCAGTACGCTTCCTGAAATCAATGGTTATCCCCTTCATTTTGTTGACATTGGGGTGAGATTATGTCATCGTACAAGGTCACCAGATTTTCTATCTCTTTTCTGGAATCCCCTCATCATTCTTTGAGATCCGACCCGCTATGGTGGTGTCATCATGAAACTTGAAAATCGAGTCAGAGGGGAATTTGGCCACAAAGTTACATGTGTATAAGGAGTATTGTGAGGGCCTGCGGACATAGCATTGTGTGGCACCTGTGTTGAGGATGTTCGTGGAGGAGGTGTTGTTGCCTATTCTTGCTGATGGCGGTCTGTGGATTTGGAAGTTACGTACCCAGTCATCATAAAGGAAGGAGTCGAACCCCATGCCAGGGGGATCTAAGATGAGTTGTTTTTATGAATATTGGTGTTGAAGGCTGAGCCTTACTCAGTAAATAGAAGTCTGACACTCCACATCATACATTTGTTAGCTCAGAGGTCCAGGATTGAGCATAGGGCCAGGGAGACAGCGTCTTCTGCGGACCCGTTGCGGTGAATTGCAGTTGATGCAGGCAATGTGGGAGTCTGGGTTTGTTTCGTGCCAAGACGAATCTTTCGAAGCACTTCAGACTGATGGATGTTAGAGCCACCAGACGATACTGATTAAGGTAGACTGCCTGTCTTTTCGTTTGCATCAGGATGACGGCCGTCTTCTTGAAGCAGGTAGGGACCTCAGATTTGTGTAAAGGTAGGTTGAATATATCGGTCAATGATTCCTGTCATTAATGGGCTAACCAGAAACATTATTTTCCCTCCCCATCTCTTTGGTTAACCTTTCTGCCAAACCCATCTCCCTCCTTGCTCAGTGCCAGAGACTGACCCAGAATTGTTGAAACCACAGTGCCAACATTCATTTTAGTGTGATTTTTTGCCCCATGTACTTTCAAATCACAATCTTCCAATTAGAAGCTCCAAAGGCGGCATGGTGGCACCCTGGTTCGCACTGCTGCCTCACAGCGCCAGGGACCCAGTTTTGATTCCCGGCTTGGGTCACTGTCTGTGTGACGTTTGCGCATATTCCCCGTGGGTTTCCTTCAGTGCTCCGGTTTCCTCCCACGATCCAAAAGATATGCAGGTTAGGTGAATTGGCCATCCCTCAGTGCACCTGAACAGGCGTCAGAATGTTACAACTGGGGGATTATCAAAGTCACTTTATTGCAGTGTGAATGTAAGCCGACGTGTGACGAATCAATAAACTTTAACTAACTTTCCTCGATATTTTCCCCCACATTGGCTGCGAGGCGAAAGTACTCTCCGAGCATTTGACACAAAAACAGTCCGGGAGAAGTTGTGGAGACAGTATAAAGATCTTGAAAATTAATGTACGTTGGTTAAGTAATTGGTCCAAATTCTTCTGGTGGGGTGTAAGGGGGGAAATTGTAGGAAGTCTCAAAACACCAGGTGTGTATTTGTTGGGGGCGGGACGATGACGGCATTGCTGCAATTGCCTCCGTGCTCAGCACCAACACGTGCCAATTTCCAGATGCAATTCTACAACTCATCCGTTGCTCCCTGGACCACAATGTCTTCACCTCCAACAATCAGTTCTTCATCCAGACACATGGAACAGCCATGGGGACTAAATGCAGACCTCAATATGCCAACATCTTCATGTAACAGTTCGAAAAATACCTCTTCACTTCCGCACAGAAGCAATACACTAGATTTGTCGATGACATTTTCTTGCTTTGAACTCATGGCGAATAATCACAGAAACAGCCACATGATGATATCAACAAATTCTACTCCACATTCAAACTCACCATGGAATACTCTCTAGAATATTTTGCATTCTTGGACATGCTCATCTCCATAAAGAACAGTCACCACACCACTTCACTGTGCCGCAGGCCCACGGGTAATCTCATGATGCTCCACTTCTCCAGCTTCCATCTTAGCGAAGCCATACCGTACTGCCAAGCCCTCCGCATACACAGCATCTGCCCAAACGAGCACCTACAGACACTGAAAGACAACCTCGTAAGAACAGGATATGACATTCGAATCATCGGTCGACTGTTCTGACACACCACAGCGAAAAAACGCACAGACCTCCTCAGAAGACAAACACAGGGCACGACCGACAGAGTACTCTTCGTCGTCCACAACTTCCCTGGTGCGGAGAAGCTACAACATCTTCTTCGGAGCCTTCAACATGTCATCGATGAAGACGAACATCATGGCAAGGCCATCCACACACTCTCACTACATGCCTTCACACAACCGGGCAACCTCAAATAGACCATTGTTCAGAGCGAACGATACAGCCCTCAGGAGAATAGCGACGACAACACCACGAAATCCTGCCACAGCAACCTCTGCAGTACGTGTTGGATCATTGGCATTGATGCCATCACGACACGTGTGAACACGATCGAACAGGTACAGGGTACATACTCTTGTGACTCGGCCATTGTTGTCTACCTCATACACTGCAGGAAAGGATGTCCCCAGACACGGTGAGACCATGCGGACGCGAGCACAATGGATGCTCGGAGACCGCTGGACAATCAGCAGGCAGGAGTATTCCCTTGCTGTCGGGGAAACACTTCAGCAGTCAAGAGCCTTCATCCTCCGATCTTCAGGTGCGCATTCTCTAAGGCAGCCTTCAAGACAGATGACAACACAGAATAGTCGAGCAGAAAAAGATAGCCAAGTTCCACACACATGAGGACGGCCTCAACCGGGATCTTGGGTTCATATCACACAATGTGTAACTCGTACCATTTGGCTGGGGCCTGCAAAATCTTGTTAACTGTCCTCACATTAACACTTCAACGAATGTGCTGCGAAAATCTGGTAGTCGCCACCTTTTTGCACCTGTTCAATTCCCTGAGGGGGACTTTTGCACGGCCAATGCACCTAACCAGCATGTGTTTGGACTGTGACAGGAAAGAGGAGCACCCGAAGGAAACCCACACTGACACGGGAAGAACATGCAGACTCCAGACAGACAGTCACTCAAGCCGGGAATTGAACATCCTCTCTGTCCTTGAAGCAATTCACACCTCTTTAACCTGTGATTATCCCTCTCTGCACTCGCATTGTCTGCATGTGGAAAGACTTATTCTTTGTCAAGACTCGCATTGCAACAATTATCTTGCAATTGAGTCTTTGTCCATAAATGCCCTGTGTGTGAACCCAGCTCTCCACTCACCTGAAGAAGGAGCAGCGCTCCAAAAGCTCGTGGTACCAAATAAACCTGTTGGAATTTAACCTGGTGTTGTGAGACTTCTTAATGTGCCCACCCCAGTTCAACGCCGGCATCTCCACATCATGGGGTAAATTGTGCAGATGCTCACTTTTATATGATGAAAAGGCATCCAGAATTGTATCTGATTGCAGAGATATTCCGGAATCGTGCAAAGGGATCCATTTGTCCTTGTTCATGAATTACAGAACGTCAGTCTCCAAATACAGTCGAGAGACCAATGAAATATTGGAATTTACTGCAATGTGGAAGGCACTGTGGTACAATTGTTAGCATTGCTGCCTCACAACACCAGGGAGCGTGTTCAATTCCCGGCTTGGGTGACTGTCTGTGTGGAGTCGGCATGTTCTTCCCGTGTCAGCGTGCGTTTCCTCCGGCTGCTCCGGTTTCCTCCCAAAGTCCAAAGGCATACTGGTTAGTTGCATTGGCCGTGCTATATTCTTCCTCAGTGGAACGGAATAGGAGAAAAACTGTGGCGACGAGGAGATGTTCGCAGTAAATTCATTATAGTGTTAATGGAAGCCGACTTGCAAAAATAATAAATGAAATAAAAATAAATAAACTAAATTGTGGATAGTCTGCAACAGTCTTGCTAAAACTGTACAGTGACTGTTTGAGACAGCACATGGTGTGCTGAGGAAATTTTGGCTTCCACATTAACGAAGAAATAAACTTGCATCCGATGACATACAGAGTGAATTCAGTTAATTGATTTCACTGATGATGTAGGTGGGCTGGTGACATGGCCAGAATAGTGGAAAATGGAATTGAATATATTGTAACATAAGAACATAAGAAATAGGAGCAGGAGTAGGCCATCTGGCCCCTCGAGCCTGCCCCGCCATTCAATAAGATCATGGCTGATCTGAAGTGAATCAGTTCCACTTACCCGCCTGCTCCCCATAACCCTTAATTCCCCTACCGGTCAGAAATCCATCGATCCGTGACTTAAACATATTCAACGAGGTCGCCTCCACCACTTCAGTGGGCAGAGAATTCCAGATATTCACCACCCTCTGAGAGAAGAAGTTCCTCCTCAACTCTGTCCTAAAATGACCCCCCCTTTATTTTGAGGCTGTGCCCTCTAGTTCTGGTTTCCTTTCTCAGTGGAAAGAATCTCTCCACTTCTACCCTGTCCAGCCCCTTCATTATCTTATATGCCTCTTTAAGATCACCTCCTCAGCCTTCTAAACTCCAACGAGTACAAACCTAATCTGCTCAATCTCGCCTCATAATCTACACCCCCTCATCTCCGGTATCAACCTGCTGAACGTTCTCTGCACTCCCTCCATGGCCAATACATCCTTTCGCAAGTAAGGGGACCAAAACTGCCCGCAGTATTCCAGCTGCGGCCTCACCAATGCCTTGTACAGATGCAGCAAGCCTTCTTGCTTTCATATTCTATCCCCCTCGCGATAAATGATAACATCCCATTTGCCATCTTGATCACCTGTTGTAATTGCAGACTGAGTTTTTGCGAATCATGAACAAGGACCCACAGGTCCCTTTGCACAGTAGCATGTTGTAATTTTTTTTCCATTTAAATAATAATCCAATTTGCTCTTATTTCTTCCAAAGTGAATAACCTCGCATTTGCTCCATTACTCCATTTGCCAGATCCTCGCCCACTCACTCAGCCTATTCAAATCTCTCTGCAGACTTTCCGCTTCCTCCACGCGATTCACTTTCCCACTTATGTTCGTGTCGTCAGCAAACTTTGTTACCCTACACTCAGTCCCCTCCTCCAGATCATCTATGTAAATAATAAATAATAGTTTTAGGAAATCCAAAAAAACCGCATCCGTTGGTTCCCCTCCGTAACAAGATGGGATCACAAGGTCAGGTCGAGCCTGACCTGCCGTTAAATCCGAGAGCAGGTGATCTGCCAGTGCTGGAGGCCCTCTGCTGTTCACAGGAAGCATTGCTGCACCAATTGATCCTCCCCACGCTCCCTGCCTTATTTTCAAAATTGCGACTGACAGCTGAACTCTGCACCCATAACCAGCACACAAAACCCCCTGGGACAATCAGGAGAAGGGAATAGTCCACCTGTCTCACTATAGTTTCACAGAATCAGCACGATATGGAGTCTGGGCTGACCCACCACCATCAGTCCCCACTCCCTTTGAAGACCCCACCGTGAAACTCCCAAGCCGAAACCGCGTCAGTGGGTAACGTTCAAAATCAGGAACTTTGGCTGATGTATGTACTCTAAGCCAGAGCTATTGATTTCAGAGTTGTTATGAGCAGCACACCCAGAACTAGTTCTTCAGTTCACCACGGGGATTGATCTGAACTCAGTAATGTTTGTTCCTCCTGCGTTATTCAATCCAGATCATTACACTTCTTTGAAAGAATGATTTTGCTGAACTGAAATGTTGCCAGTTGTGGATTACACAGTCACTGTTACAGTCGTCTGTGCACAGCACAAGATCTTGTCACACATCTGTAAATCTCGAAATATGTTACACCAACCTTTTAACTTTTTTTCCATTCTCATTAATATTCTCCCTTTATATGTTTCTTTTTTCCCATCACAGTCAACGTATTGATGATTGTTGTACTCTCCCGTAGAAAGTGTGGTCTCTCCAGATGTGTCACTTGCTACCTCCTAGCCATGGGATCGACTGATTTATTGCTCGTTGTTATTGACCTGATACTGAGGCAAATTCCGTTTGTATTTCGGGAGCATTTAATTTTCCTGTATTTCAGCCCTGTCTGTAAGTTCCACGCTGTCCTGCTTTATGCGGCCAGAGACTGTTCTGTCTGGTTCACTGTCGCTTTTACCTTTGATAGATTTGTGGCAATCTGTTGCCAACAGCTGAAAAGTAAATATTGCACAGAGAAAACGGCGGGTGTGGTCCTGGGAACAATGACAGTGCTGATATTTATTAAGAACATTTTCTGGTATTTCATGTTCACAGTTGGGTATCAAATGACAGATTCTCCACGGTTTTGCCAAACAAGGTACGAAGTGAGCAGGTCTCTAGCCTGGACCATAATAGAATTCACTCACTACTTTATAACACCGTTTATCCCATTTCTTCTTATTCTGTTGCTCAATACTTTAACCGTCAGGCACATTTTAGTGAGCAGCCGAACCCGCAGGAGGCTCCGAGCTCACACAAATGGGGAGAATCTGGTGGATCCAGAAATGGTGAGTCGAAGGAAGTCTATGATATTACTTTTCCTAATCTCTGGGAATTTCATTCTCTTGTGGGCACTCTACCTCGTGTATGTCGTATGGAATCAATTGTACATTGTGAACATGAACATTGCATTTCCAATTCAATCTTTGGGAGAAATAGGATACATGCTGCAAATGCTAAGTTGCTGCACAAACACTTGCATTTATGCTTTGACTCAGACGAAGTTCAGAGACGAGTTAAAGATCATATTTAAATATCCCTTTACTCTGATCATTAAGTTAATTGTATGACAAGAACTGCACAAGTACCAGTTTCAATGTCTGAGATCTCCAGATGATTCAATAATGACTTTCCCATCATCAGGTCAGAAGTGGGTACATCTGTTGATGACTTCACAAAGTTCAGAGTCTTTCCCCATTCTTCAGACACTGAAGCAGTTGTATCCATTTGCAACCAGACCTGCACAGCAGACAATTGTACCTGATAAGCATTAACATGGGGTCCACATGAACCAGGCCAGGAACATCTCAACGAGAGTGAATATATACATTGCCCTTTGATAACAAAATGCAATATAATTGCTGAAACCCCCAGTACCGACATTCTGTGCCCGTTACTTTTGACCAGAGTCTGACATGGGCTTTCCATGTAAGTATGTTTGTGACAAGTTCAGATTCCAAAGATCCTGAGACAACTAGCCCACCATCTCACCCCTCCAGCCCCGTGCACCATCGGCAAGTGATTCGTCAGGGGTGTGATGGGATTTGTTCCAATTACCTGGATGAGTGCGGTTCCATCAAAACACGCCAAGCTCGGCACCATCCAGCAAAAAGCAAGCCCGCTTGTTCAGGACCCCATACAAAAACATTCACTCCCTCCACCACCGACGCACTGTAATAGCAGTGTGTGCCATCTGCAAAGTGCACTGCATGACCACACTAAGGCTCCTTGGACAGCGGCTTCGAAGCTCACCAACCTTACCATCTGGAAGGGCAATGCAGGAGGTACATGATCATATGGGCAAATGTGGCAGCTGAACATGGAAACTCCAACCTCCTGGAAGTTCTGGTCCGTGATACTCAGCATTATCTTTTGGAAAAATGCCAGCATTCCCTGATACTCACGGGGTCAAAATGCTGGAAATCCTTTTCGAATCATACTGTTTTTTTTCCCTCACTACATGGACGTAACTGTTTCAAGAAGGATGATAACCAACACCATTTCAGTCACAGGTAGGAATCGTCAATCATTAAATATTTCTTCACCAAATCCCACATACTGTGAAATGATAAGTTGCTTAAAAATCCTCAATGATTCAGTTTCACACTGGAGTGATATCAAGCATTGCAATAAGGTCAAATGTCAAATGGGAAAAGTAAATAGATTTTCAATGAATTTTCAGAGCATCCCATTTTAAATGCTTGCAGCAAGCATCACTTCAAATAACCTCTCAAATCAGTTAAAGGTGAACAATAAAATGACTCAAATCAACACAAAAATGTTGTCAAATTGACGGGAGCAAATATCCACTGTAACAGTCACAACTGCATCACTAACCTGACTGGAACAAATCGCACCTAAAAATGTTTGAGCAGCTATTAACAATTGGTAAATTGGTGGGAAAATGCTGTTCTCTGTGTTTGCTGGTTTGTGTCTGTCTGTTCGTGTCCAGTATGAGAATCGGTGTGGAGGTTGGTGTGGGTGCATGCGGTTTGCTCTGTTTGTGTGTGCGTGTGCGTGTGTATGCGTGTGTGTGTTTGTGCATGTGTGTTTGCGTGTGTGGATGTGTGTGCATCGCTGGGTGTGTGATTATGTGGGAAGGGGTTGTCGTTTGTCTTTATATGTGTGCGTGTGTGTGGGTGTGTGTGGTGGGTGTGTGCGGGGGTGAGTTTGGGTCGGTTGAGTGTGTGGGTATGAGCGTGGTGTGTGTTGCTATGCTAATGGCTGTGCTTTTCGATTGTAAATTGGTGGTTGTGTGGTTATTTGTGTGTGTTTGCGGATGGGTGTGTAAATGTGGCTTTGTAAGTTTGTCTGTTGGCGAGTGTGCTAGTTCTTGTGGTTGGGCATTTTGAGATTGCAAGTGTGCGTGTGTTTGGATGCGGGTCAGTGTGTGCTTCTGCATGTCGATGGGTATCAGCATATGTGTCTGTGCCGGTGAAGTGTTGTGTGGCACAATATATTAACTGTGAGTTTTCATGTGAGTTTGTGAGTGTGGCTTTGGAAATGCTGTTGTGTGTCTCCGACTATCTAAAAGGATGTGTGTGTTTCTTGTGTGTCAGTGTGTGAACAGGGTGTGTATCGGGTTTTTGGTGTAGCTGTGCATTTCCATTGTGTGTGGCTTTGAGTGCCTGTGTTCGTGGCTGTTTGTGGGTGCGAGTATGTTACCGTTTGTGTGCCTGTTCGTGTGGCTGCGCATTTTGAGAGTAGTAGCGCGTATGGGACGTTTTGTTTGGGGCTGTGTGTGCATGTTGTGCGTTCTGAACATGTTTGTAGCTGGGCATTTCGAAAGTGAGTACGTGAGTGTGTGTGTGCGTGTGTGTGTGTGTGTATGCCTGTGTGTCCCCAGGTGTCCGATGAGTGTGTCAGTGTGTTCTTGTATCAGGGCATATTGATGGGTGTGGTTGTGTGTGTATGTGATTGTGTTTGTGTGTGTCGGGGGTGCGTGCAGTTGGGTGCATGTGGGAAGGTGTGTGTGTATATATGTGTGTGAGATTGTACGTGCACGCGCAATCCAAGTACGTAGGTGCTTGATTGTCTGTGTGCTATCTGTGCGTTTGTGTGAGTGTGTTTGTGAGTGAGTGTGTGTGAATGTCTGAGAGGGGGAGAGATTGACTGAGTCTGTTTGCGAGAGTGTGTGTTTCTGTGTGTGAGTCTGTGAGCATGTATGTGTGAGCATATTGATGAGTGTTCGTGTGTGTGAGAATGTGTCTATGCCTATATGAATGTTTGTGTGTGCGTCATTGTGTGTGTCTGTATTTGTCTGCGTGTGTGTGTGTGTGTTTTTCTGTGTGTATGTGTATGCGGCTTATCATTTCCATTGTTTCTGGGTGTTGGTGTGGCTATGCATTTTGAGTTTGATGTGTTGGTGTGTGGATATGTGTGAATGTGCTACTGTCTGTATATGGTTGTTTGTGTCTGTGCATATGTGGATCTGCCTGTCTGAGTGTACGTTTCTGGGTTTTTTCGTGTGAGACTGTGCTTGAGTACGTAAACGTGTGTGTGTATATGTGATTGGATGTGGTTATGGGTTCATGTGCAACTGTAGGAGTTTGTGCTTCTTTCGTTTCAATTTTGTGTGCGGATATGTGTGTGATTGCTGTATGGGTGTCTGGAGGATGTGTATAAATGGGTGCATGTGGGATTGTTTGTGTGTGTGTGTGTATATGTGTGTGTGTGTGTGTGTGTGTGTGTGTGTGTGTGTGTGTTTGTATATGCGCTGCAGTGCTTTCCCAGTGTGATTTTTAGGAATGTGTATGTGTGTTTTTGTGTGTGATTCTGTGTGTGAATATCTGTACGTATTCTTGCCTGGGCGGATGCATATTTCCTCTATGGAAGTGTGCGTCTGTGGGTATGTGGGTGCAGTTTGTTGGTGTGCAGCTTCAAGATTTTCACAAGTCTCTCACTTACCAATTGCTCCTTTAACCTGTCTGACTTTCTTAAAATAAAATGTATGACTTTGGGTCTCCACATGGGTGCTCATTTTGCCTGTCTCTTTGTGGGATATCTTCATCATTCCTCGATCCAGTCCTGTTCCAGGCCCCTCCCACAACTCTGTTATTGGTACTGAGACGACTGTTTGGATGCCGTTTCATGTTCTCATCTGGACCCGGAAAACGATTATAAATTTCGCTTCCAATTTCCACCCACTGATCAATTCAGACATGATCCATCTTTGGCATGTCCGCTCCATTCTGTCACCACTCTGTTCCCATCTCTGGCCCATTTGTATCCATTACAAGCCCAATAACTTCCACAGCTATCCCGGCTACAGTGTTTCACACCCCACGTCCTTTCAGGACTCCATGCCATTTTCTCAGTTTCTTCCATTCCATCATAGAATCATAGAAACCCTACAGTGCAGAATGATTCTTTAGGGTTTGACCCATTAGATCCACCAGATCCATGAATGCCACTTTCCAAAAGAACGCAGAGGATAGGTCTTCATTTTGATGGATTTCCACCCATGTTGTGTAATGGGGTTCTCCAACGTCCCCGACACATTTTGCATGCATATTCTCTCACTCTTCCCCCTCCCTACCAGAACCAGGATAGTGCTCTTTGTTCTCACGTTTCACCTTACCAGTCACCGCTGTCAAAAGATTGTCCTCTGCCATTTCCTCCAATTCAACATGATGCCACCAACAAGCATATATTCCCCTCTCTCAATTTCAGCATTGTGCAAGAATCGTTTCCTCCAGTGTCACCTGCTCCTTTTCTCCAACACAGTCGTCACGTTACTCACTGCCAGGATTACAAATAGTTTCTGCTTGAGCAGAAACTGATTGCCAAGTTGCGCTCACATGAGGACGGCCTCAACCGGGATATTGGGTTCATGTCACACTATTTGTAATCCCCACAGCCTACCTGGACCTGCAGAGTTTCACTGGCTGTCCTGTCTGGAGACAATACACATTTTTTAGCCTGTCTTGATGCTCTCTCCACTCACATTGTTTGTATCTTAAAGCCTTAATTAGCTGTAAGTATTCGCATTCAAACCATTATTCATGTAAATTGAGTCTGTGTCTTTCTGTGCCCTGTTGGGAACAGAACTCCCACTCATCTGAAGAAGGGGCTTGGGGCTCCGTAAGCTTGTGTGGCCTTTTCTACCAAATAAACCTTTTGGACTTCAACCTGGTGTTGTAAAACTTCTTACTGTTCTTGCAAATGGTCCAGCGAAGTCCAACGAAAACTGGAGGAACAGCACGCCATCTTCCATTTAGGCACTTGACAATCATCACGACGGAACATCCGGTTCAACAAATTCAGACTTCATTCTCTCCTACAACATTGTTTATATCTAACGATTTATTTAATTATTGCGTTGATTCATTTCCCATCCCATTTTTAATGTTTATTTTTACCATACAGTTTGCCTTATTACCGTCTCCCCAACCCACCAACAAGGGATATCAGTTACGTGTTGCAGGTTATCCCTTGTCACATTGTTTAGCTTCCTTCTGTCATTTACACACAGAGGAGGGGATAAAAAAGGTGGGGGAGTAGCAGTATTAGTTAGGGAGCATATTACAGCGATGCAGAGGGTGGACAATTTAGAGGGGTCATGTAATGAGTCGCTGTGGGTGGAGCTCAGAAACAGGAAAGGTGCAATCACTATACTGGGGGTATACTACATGTCACCCAACAACCCACAAAAGTGGAGGAACGGATATGTCAGGAGATTCTGGATATGTGCAGAAAAAATAGGATTGTTGTAGTGGGAGACATAATTTCCCTGGTGTCGACTGGAAAGTGCTTAGGGCTGCTGGTCTGGACGGGGAGGAATTTGTAAAATGCGTACTGGAAGGCTCATTGGCACAGTATGTAGATAGCCCAACTAGACAGGGGGCTACACTGGATCTAGTTCTGGGAAATGAGCCCGGTGAGTTCGATAAATTTTCGGTAGCGGAACATGTGGCAAATAGTGACCACAACTCTGTTAACGTGAGGATAGTAATGGACAAGGACGAGTGTTGTCCTAAGGGTAGGGTGCTAAATTGAGGGACCGCTAACTATAGCTGGATTAGGCAGGAATTGGCGGCCGTTGATTGGGAGAGGCTGATCGGGGGTAAGTCCACGTCTGGCATGTAGGGGTCTTTTAAGGAACAGTTGATAAGGCTGCAGGACAGGCATGTGCCTGTAAAAAGGAAGGAAAAGAAAGGTAGGATTCGAGAGCCGTGGATAACCAGGGAAATTGAGGATCTGATCAAAAAGAAAAGAGAGGCGGACGTTAGGTTCAGGCAACTGAAAACAGATGGAGCTCTGAAGGAATACAGAGAGAGTGGGAAAGAACTCAAACGGGGAGTTAGAAGGGCAAGACGTTTTCACGAAATGCTCTTGGCAGATAAGATTAAGGAGAATCCAAAGGCATTTTATTCATATGTTCGGAACAAAAGAGTTGTCAGGGAAAAAGTCGGTCTCAGGGACAAAGGAGGGGAATTATGCTTAGAATCCAAGGGAATAGGGGAGACCTTAATTAATACTTTGCATCGGTATTCACAAAGGAGAGGGACCTGTTGACTGGGAGTGTCTCAGAGGGAGGTGTTGACCCGTTGGAGAGAATCTCCATGACAAGAGAGGAAGTGTGAGATTTGTTAGGTAACATTAAAACGGACAAATCCCCAGGGCCTGATGGCAACTATCCGAGACTGCTCAGGGAGACAATATATGTAATTGCTGGGCCTCTGATAGAAATCTTTTTCTCTTCATTGGACACAGGTGAGGTCCATGAAGATTGGAGGACAGCGAATGTGGTACCGTTATTTAAGAATGGTAGCAGGAATAATTCAGGTTATAATAGGCCAGTGAGCTTGACGTCCGTTGGAGGGAAGTTGTTGGAGAGGATTCTTAGAGACAGGATGTATGCGCATTTAGAACAGAACAATCTCATTATGACAGACAGCATGGTTTTGTAAGAGGGAGGTCGTGCGTTACAAATTTGGTGGAGTTTTTTGAGGAAGTGACAAAAACGGTTGATGAAGGAAGGGCCGTGGATGTCGTCTATATGCATTTCAGTAAGGCATTTGACAAAGTCCCTCAGGGCAGATTGGTTGAAAAGGCTAAGGCTCATGCGATACAAGGAGAAGTGGCTAGATGGGTAGAAAACTGGTTTGGCCACAGGAGACAGTCGAAGGGTCTTTTTCCGGCTGCAGGTCTGTGACCAGGGCTCTGTGACATACTGCCTGTCACTAAAAGCTCTGTACTGGACCACTGCGATTTGTGATATATATAAATGATTTGGAAGAAGGTGTAACTGGTGTTATCAACTAGTTTGCGGATGACACGAAGATGGCTGGACTTGCGGATAGTGATGAACATTGTCGGGCAATACAGCAGGATATAGATAGGCTGGAAAATTGGGTGGAGAAATGGCAGATGGAATTTAATCCAGATAAATGCGAAGTGATGCATTTTGGAAGAACTAATGTAGGGGGGAGTTATACAATAAATGGCAGAGCCATCAAGAGAATAGAAACACAGAGGGACCTAGGTGTGCAAGTCCACAAATCCTTGAAGGTGGCAGCACAGGTGGAGAAGGTGGTGAAGAAGGCATATGGTATGCTTGCCTTCATAGGACGGGATATAGGTTATAAAAGCTGGAGTCTGATCTTGCAGCTGTATAGAACGCTGGTTAGGCCACATTTGGAATACTGCGTCCAGTTCCGGTCGCCACACTACCAGAAGAACGTGGAGGCTTTAGAGAGAGTACAGAGAAGATTTACCAGGATGTTTCCTGGTATGGAGGGTCTTAGCTATGAGGAGAGATGGGGTAAACTGGACTTGTTCTCCCTGGAAAGACGGAGAATGAGGGGAGAACTAATAAAGGTGTACAAGATTATGAAGGGTGTAGATAGGGCGAACAATGGGAAGCTTTTTCCCAGGTCGGAGGTGACGATCACAAGGGGTCACGGGCTCAAAGTGAGAGGGGCGCGGTATAACTCAGATATCAGAGGGACGTTTTTTAAACAGAGAGTGATGGGGGCCTGGAAGGCGCTGCCAAGTAGGGTGGTAGAGGCAGGCGCGCTGGCATCATTTCAGACTTACCTGGAGAGTCACACGAGCAGTCTGAGAATGGAGGGATACAAACGAATGGTCCAGTTGGACCAATGAGTGGCACAGGCTTGGAGGGCCGAAGGGCCTGTTTCCTGCGCTGTACTCTTCTTTGTTCTTTGTTCTTTGTTGTTTCTTAGAAACAGGGACAGAGAGACAGGGAGAGAGAGAGAGGGAGAAAGAGAGACAGAGAGAGTGTCCAGAGGAGAAATCTTTTCACACAGAGGGTGGTGAGTGTCTGCGAAAAGCTGCCAGAGGTCGTCGTAGAGGCGGGGACAATTTTGACTTTTAAAAAGCATTTAGATAGTTACATGGGTACGATGGGCATCGAGAGATATGAGCCAAATATGGGCAATTGGGATTTGCTTCGGGGATTAAAAAGAAGGTTAGCATGGACAAGTTGGACTGAAGGGTCTGTTTCCACGCTGTAAACCTCTATGACTCTGCGACTTTATCGAAGGCTTTATTAAAGCCCTTGTATACAAAATATAGTGCCCCGCCCTGGCCAAATTTCTTGTCACATCCTGAAAGAACTTAATCAATTTTGTGATGATACATGACCTCCCCTTCATAAAGCCATACTGCCTGTCACTAAAAGCCTAATCTCTTCCAGATGTGAGTGCATCCTATCCCTGAAAATGCTCTCCAGTAATTCGCACCATTGACGTAATGCTCACTGGCCTCTAATTTTCCGGATTGTCTCCTCTTCCCTTGTTAAACAGAGGAATAATACTCGCTACTCTCCAATCCTCTGGAACCTCGTCCGTGACTAAAGAATGTCTCAAAAATGAAGGAACCAATCTCAGCAGCCTGCCTCCGCAACAATTACTGAAGTTGCTCTGCAGTTGACAACCGTGTGCATTAAACTCATTTCCCGGTCCTGCTCTTTCGGAAGGCATTTGGCACTGCAGTGTTTCATGCCTCGCAGTTATTGTTCAATCAAAAAGCGGAAGGACATCAAATCTATGAAGCTTGTCTGGCAGTTTAATGCCAGAGGTCAGTCTTTTTTTTGGATAGTAAAACGCATGCAGTAATTTGTATTTTGAAAATAACATAACAGTGCTGCATATGAAATATTGTTGTGAGTCTCCGTCGATGATTTGCCAAACAGATTAGCTGTCGTAGCTGATGAAAGACTGATGTCGTGGAGAACAAAGAACAAAGAACAAAGAACAATACAGCACAGGAACAGGCCCTTCGGCCCTCCAAGCCTGCGCCGCTCGCTGGTCCAAACTAGACCATTATTTTGTATCCCTCCATTCCCACTCCGTTCATATGGCTGTCTAGATAAGTCTTAAACGTTCCCAGTGTGTCCACCTCCACCACCTTGCCTGGCAGCGCTTTCCAGGCCCACACCACCCTCTGTGTAAAATATGGTCGGCTGATATCTGTGTTAAACCTCCCCCCCTTCACCTTGAACCTATGACCCCTCGTGAATGTCACCACCGACCTGGGAAAGAGCGTCCCAGCGTTCACCCTATCTATACCTTTCATAATTTTATCCACCGCTATTAAGTCTCCCCTCATCCTCCGTCTTTCCATGGAGAACCACCCCAGTTTACCCAATCTCTCCTCATAACTAAGCCCCTCCATACCTGGTAACATCCTGGTCAACCTCCTCTGTACTCTCTCCAAAGCCTCCACGTCCTTCTGGTAGTGTGGCGACCAGAACTGGACGCAGTATTCCAGATGCGGCCGAACCAACGTTCTATACATCTGCAACATCAGACCCCAACTTTTATACTCTATGCCCCGTCCCATAAAGGAAAGCATGCCATATGCCTTCATCACCACCTTCTCCACCTGTGACATCACTTTCAAAGATCTGTGGACTTGCACACCCAGGACCCTCTGCGTATCTTCACCCTTTATGGTTCTGCCATTTATCATATAGCTCCTCCCTACATTATTTCTACCAAAATGCATCACTTCGCATTCATCAGGATTGAACTCCATCTGCCATTTCTTTGCCCAAATTTTCGGCCTATCTATATCCTTCTGTAGCTTCTGACAATGCTCCTCACTACCTGCAAGTCCTGCCAATTTTGTGTCGTCCGCGAACTTACTGATCACCCCAGTTACGCCTTCTTCCAGATCATTTCTATAAATCACAAACAGCAGAGGTCCCAATACAGAGCCCTGCGGAACACCACTAGTCACAGGCCTCTAGCCGGAAAAAGACCCTTCCAGTAACACCCTCTGTCTTCTGTGACCAAGCCATTTTCCACCCATCGAGCCACCTCCCCCTTTATCCTATGAGATCCAACCTTTTTCACCAGCCTACCATGAGGGACTTTGTCAAACGCTTTACTAAAGTCCATATAGACGACATCCACGGCCTTTCCCTCGTCAACCATTCTGGTCACTTCTTCAAAAAACTCCACCAGGTTAGTGAGGCATGACCTCCCTCTCACAAAACCATGCTGACGATCGCTAATGAGTTTATTCCTTTCTAAATGCGCATACATCCTATCTCTAAGAATCTTCTCCAACAACTTCCCCACCACGGACGTCAAGCTCGCCGGCCTATAATTACCCGGTTTATCCTTACTACCCTTCTTAAATAACGGGACCACATTAGCTATTCTCCAATCCTCTGGGACCTCACCTGCGTCCAGTGACGAGACAAAGATTTGCGTCAGAGGCCCAGCGATTTCATCTCTCGTCTCCCTGAGCAGCCTTGGATAGATTCCATTGGCCCTGGGGATTTGTCGGTCTTTAAATTCTCTAACAAACCTAACACTTCCTCCTTTGTAATGGAGATTTTCTCCAACGGTTCAACACTCCCCTCCGAGACACTCCCAGTCAACACATCCCTCTCCTTTGTGAATACCGACGCAAAGTATTCATTTAGGATCTCCCCTACTTCTTTGGGCTCCAAGCATAATTCCCCACTTTTGTCCCTGAGAGGTCCGATTTGTTCCCTGACAACCCTTTTGTTCCTAACGTATGAATAAAATGCCTTGGGATTCTCCTTAATCCTGTCTGCCAAGAACATTTCGTGACCCCTTTTTGCTCTTCTAATTCCCCATTTAAGTTCTTTCCTACTTTCTTTGTACTCCCCCAGAGCTCCCTCCGTTTTTAGCTGCCTGGACCTACCATACGCCTCTCTTTTCTTTTTGACCAGCCCCTCAATTTCCCTGGTTATCCACGGTTCTCGAATCCTATCCTTCCTATCCTTATTTTGAACAGGCACATGCCTGTCCTGGAGCCCTAACAACTGTTCATTAAAAGACTCCCACATGCCAGATGTGGATTTACCCTCAAACAGCCTCTCCCAATCAAGAGCTGACAATTTGTGCCTAATCCCACTAAAGTTAGCTGTACTGTACTGTACTAACTAAAGTTAGTGTACTGCCCGTGTGGGCAATTTACACAATTTGGCAATTTGTGTAAAGAGCGATATTTATGGCACATTAACTCAGTTCGTAACTAACACCCTCAGCTGGATTAATTAATCCACTGTCTTCTTTCGGGATAGCTCTGGATCGAGTGTTACAGTTTTGCCCGCACATTTACAAAAGGCCCTAGATGTCTGTCAATCTCTGTGGATTCAGGTCTGCTATCCACCTGTGAGATGGGCCACACATTCTCTTTGTTATTGTTACAAACAGGAAGGCGATTAATTGAACATGGTCTGATTTCTTCGCACCCCCAGCCCATGAACAAAAGTTTGTTTTTTATTGTTTATTATTTCATTTCATCGTTTTTAAGGCGGCGCTGTATGGTCCCGAAAGGAAAAAAGCCATTTAGAGTATTGTACTTTTCTGGGAATAACTCACGCATGGCAATTTCCAATAAGATGAAACAAATATTCAGATGGGTGAGGGATCTCACAGTGGCTGTGAATATAGTTCGAAGATGGGTCACGGAAAGGACGTTTGATTAGTAAGTTTGCGGATGTCGCGAAGTTTGGTAGAATTGCAGTTACCGATCAGGGTCATCAGAGCATACAGAAGGGAATAGATCGGTTGGAGATTTGGGGGGAGGGATGGAAGATGGAGTTTAATCCAGCCAAATGTGACGAAATGCATCTTGGAAGATCGAATACAGAGAATAAATGTACAGTAAATGCCCGAACCCTGAAGAGCACTGAGAGGCAGAGGGATCTGGGTGTACAGTTACACAGGTCACTGAAAGTGGCAACGCTGTTGAGAAGGGAGTCAAGAATGCATACGGCATGCTTGCCTTCATCGGCCGGGGCATTGAGTTTAAAAATTGGCAAGTCATTTTGCAGCTTTATAGAACCTGAGTTAGGCCACCCTTGGAAGATAGGACTCAATTCTTGTCGTCAAACTACCAGAAGGATCTTGAGGCTTTGGAGAGGGCATAAAAGATTTGCCAGGATGTTGCCTGATATGGAGGGCATTTGCTACGAAGAGAGTTTGGAGAAACTTGATTTGTTCTCACTGGAACGACGAGGGTTGAGGGGCGATCTGATCGAAGTCCACAAGTCTATGAGGGGCATGGACTGTATGGATAGTCAGCAGCTTTTTTCCCACGGTGGAAGAGTCAATTCCTCGGGGGCATAGGTTTAAATCACGAGGGGCAAGGTTTCAAGGAGATGTACGGGGCATTTGTTTTTTATTGAGGACGGTGGGCTCCTGGAACACGCTATCAGGCAAGTAGTACAAAGAAATGCTATATTGATGTAAAAGGGGAATCATGACAAATGCATGAATAGGATGAGAATTTAGGGATATGGTCCTGGAAATGTAGGGGGTTTTGGGTTCAGTCGGGCAGCATGGTCGGTGCAGGTTTGGAGGGCTGAAGGGCCTGTTCCTCTGCTGTAATTATCTTTGTTCTTTGACTGCAGTGAGGTTAAAATTAGACTGGTTAACACACAGGATTTGGATTTTGAATAACCCTATGTTGTGGCTGTGATCAACTTGTTCAACAAAATGATTGTTGTAAACTTTCCCCGGAGGATTTTTGTAGTGTCATTCTCGAGTTATCAGCTAATAGTTATCATTCTAGAGTGATCAGCTGATAGAGCCATAGAGGTTTACAGCATTGGAACAGGGCCTTCGGCCCAACTTGTACAAGCTACCCTGTATTTAACTCCTACGCTCGTCCCAATTGCCCGCATTTGGCCCATATCCCTTGATACCCATCTTACCCATGTAACTGTCTGAATGCTTTTTAAAGGACAAAATTGAACCCGCCTCTACTACTACCTCTGGCAGCTCCTTCCACACACTCACCACCCTCTGTGTAAAACAAAATGCCCCTCTGGACCATTTTGTATCACTCCCCTCTGACCTTAAACCTATGCCCTCTAGTTTTAGGCTTCCCCTTTGGGAAAAGATATCTAGCTGATCTATGCCCCTCATTATTTCATAGATCTCTATAAGATCACCTCTCAGCCTCCTCCGCTCCAGGGAAGAAAGTCCCAGTCTATCCAGCCGCTCTTTATAACTCAAACTATCAAGTCCCGGTAGCACCCTCGTAAATATTTTTTGCACGATTTCTAGTTCAATAATACGCTTTTTATACTAGGCTGACCAGAACTGTACACAGCATTCCAAGTGTGGCCTTAACAATGTCTTGTGTAACTTCAATAAGATGTACCAACGCCTGTATTCAATGCTCTTACCAATGAAACCAAGTATGCAGAATGCCTTTTCACCACTCTGTCCACCTGTGACTACTTTCAAGGAGCTATGAACGTGCACCCCTTGATATCTTTATTTTGTAATTCTCTTCAACACCCGACCATTATCTGTATAAGCCCTGCCCTGGTTCAATCGACCAAAATGCATCACCTCGCGTTTATCTAAATTAACCTCCATCTGTCATTCGTCAGCCCACTGGTCCAATTGATCAAGATCCCGTTGCAATCCGAGGTCACCTTCTTCACTGTGCACTAAAGTTAAATGTGTTTTTATTCGCCACGATAAGGCTTTCCTTAACTGCAATGAAGTCACTCTGAAATTCCCCGAGTCGCCACAATGCGGCGCCTGTTCGGGTCAATGAAGCTAACCAGCACGCCTTTCAGAATGTGGTAGGAAACCGGAGCACCCGGAGGAAACCCACGCAGGCACGGGGAGAAAGTGCAAACTCCACACAGACAGTGACCCAAGCTGGAAAACGAAGCTGGGTCCCTGGTGCTGTGAAGCAGCAGTGCTAACCACGTGCCGCCCACCACTGTGGAAATGTGCCGCCCCCACTGGGCTACCGTGCCACCAGTCTTGGTGTCTGCAAAGTTACGAACGATGCCTCATATATTCTCATCCAAATCATTCATATCAATGACAAATAACAGTGGACCACCGATCCCTGAGGCACACCGCTGGTCACAGGCCGCCAGTCTGAAACACAACCCTCCACAACCAGCCTCTGGCTTCTGTCATCAAGATGTGGAGATGCCAGCGTTGGACTAGGGTAAACACAGTGAGAGTTTTAACAACACCAGGTTAAAGTCGAACAAGTTTATTTGGTAGCAAATGCCATTAGCTATCGGAGTGCTGTCCCTTCGTCAGACGGAGTGGATATCTGCTCTCAGACAGGGCACATAGAGACACAAAATAAAATGACAGAATACTGATTAGAATGCGAATCTCTACAGCCAACGAGGTTTTAAAGATACAGACAATGAGAGTGCAGGGAGCATTACGCACAGGTTCAAGAGATGTGTATTGTCTCCAGACAGGACAGCCAGTGAGATTCTGCAAGAAGTCTTATTCTGTCATCAAGCCAGTTTTGTATCCATTTAGCTACCTCATCCTGGATCCCGTGAGACTTCACCTCAAGCACCAACCTACCATGAGATACCTTGTCAAGGGCCATACTAAACTCCATATGGACAACATCAACTGCACTGCTCTCAATCTACCTTTTTGGTTACCCCTTCAAAAAATTCAATCAAATTTGTGAGACATGATTTTCCACTCACAAAGTCATGATGACTGCCCTAATCAGTCCTTGCGTCTCTTAATGCCTGAAAATTCTATCTCTCAAAATACCTTCCAACAACATCCAATGGTCATATCACCCAGGGTCTTGCATATGGACACCAAAAAGCTTTCGGAGCTGCTCTTTTCTCAACACTTACATGTCGCCATAATTCCTTGGCAAATGAGCACAGACTTTCACAACTCATTCTCTGTCAATATGAACGTGAAAGGAATGTAGGAAGTTGCAAGTTGAAAATTCTGGCTGATGTTGCCAGGCAGGGAACTAAGACTTGTGTGCAGTACTTTACACACAGAGCATGTCATAAATGAGCACTTAGATCACCAAAGAGCTCTCGAGAAAATCTTAGCTGTCAGTGTCATTGCCTGTCAGAGCTGTGGAGGGAGAGTATGCCTTTTCTGCGCATGTGCTAATCATCATTTTGGTAATAGAGACGCCTGTTTTGTGTTCCACCTGACTGTCCTGCCGCTCCGCTGTGGCTGACTATGCCAACTGGGTTGCCATGCTAACAAAACCGCCCTTTGTTGAATCTCACATCATAGCCCAAGTTTAAAGGCCTATCAACGAAATGAACTTTCGCAGACCTGCAACATTAACGTTGTGAAGAAAACAAGCAATGATATGAAAAAAATTAGTTATCGTGGCTTTCATTGCTGAAAAAGCTGAAGTGGACCACTGGAGCCGAGCATGGATCAAACCCAGATCTCCTTCACCTTGCTTCGAAACCAATCTGCCTCTTGTCTTGATCCAAAATGCGAGACCACTGCAATAATGGTCGTGACTTCGTTCAGACACCATATCTCCCCATGCTTCCAGTAGCTGCAGCGTTCACCCTCACACCATATGACGAGTCGCAATGACGTCCCCGTCGAACTGCTGTGCCCTTTGATGAACCGGCTGACGTATTTTCATCCCGGTCTTGCCTTATCTTTCCCGTACAAAAGTCGCAGTGCCACTTGGTTTGACGATGACAAATCCATCACCTCAGAATGAAAGATTGCACAGCAAGGAATAATGCAAACTATCACAAACTAACAGAAAACAGTTACCCGTGACCAATTCTGGAAGCTGGGACTTGATGTTGCCTCCTTCCTCATGTATGAGCATGCATGAAATGCGAAAGTAATACAAGTGGAAATGCCGGTAGTAAGGTATGTGGCCTGATAGGAACAACCACGCCGATGGGAAATGGAAGCATCAGATCCCACAAAACGTAGATTCTATGCAACACGTTTAATACTCCTGTAGACTCCGTTGAATCCCTCGGCCTGAAGCAATTGATTGAAAAAAAATAATTATACGCAGAGATCGATTGTAACTGAAAATTGCTTCTACCGCCATAGTTTACTTATTGAAGCAGTGCACTATTTGCGTTACTGTTATGTAATCATTAATTCTGTTTATTATAGCATCCCTACATTACAGGAGGGGACCATTCGGCCCTTTGAATCTGCACCGACAGCAATCCCATCCAGGCCCTATCCCCGTAATCCCATGTATTTAACCTCCGAATCCCCCTGACAGTAAGGGGCAATTCAGCATGACCAATGCATCTCATCAGGGCATCTTTGGACTATGGGAGGAAACTCGAGCGCGAGACACAGGAAGAACGTGCAGACTTCGCGCAGACAGCGACCCAAGCTGGCAATCGAACCCGGGTCTCCAGCGCTGTGAGGCAGCAGTGTTAGCCACTGTGCCACCATGGCGCAATATGACTGATTTCTGTGTTAAAATGAAATAAAATACTTGTTCCTCACTTCTACGTCTCTCCACTTGCAAGAGCAAACTTCCCAGTGCAGAAGCAGGCCATTCGGCCCAACGGGTCTGCACCAACAACAATCCCACCCAGGCACTACCCCCACATATTTACCCGCTAATTCCTCTAACCGACGCATCTCAGGACTCGAAGGGGCAATTTTTTTAAACCTGGCCAATCAACCTAACCCGCACATCTTTGTACTGTGGGAGGAAACCGGAGCACCCGGAGGAAACCCACGCAGACACGAGGAGAATGTGCAAACTCCACACAGACAGTGACCCAAGCCGGGAATCGAACCCAGATCCCTGGAGCTATGAAGCAGCAGTGCTAACCACTGTGCTACCGTGCCGCCCAATACTTACATATTTAAGAGGTCTTATTACGAAACTGGAATATTCATTGTCAGAAAATATTTATGTCAACTATAATTGTATTATGAATATCAGTATAAAAATGATTTCACTATGCAGCAATATCTTGCTTTTTTTTACCTCTCGATTCATAGGTACATCTGCCTCAGTTCATACAGTCCAAATTGCGTGCAGTGGAACATCCATGCAAGATCAATTGATCTGAAGTCCGAGAATTATGCCAAACTTCTCAAGCGAACAGTACCGATGATATGTGCCAAACAGGTGGGATGCTCAATTGAGAAGCAAAATCATCCACATGAAATAATAATTTAAAAGGAAAGCTTATTTGTTCTGCTGCAGATAATGACGGTCATTAAGTGGCAGAATGACAGACATGCCCAGCGATACATAAATATGTAGAATGGTGTCTCATATTCCAGCCTATTTAATGAACCATACAAAGTCATAATTATGAGTGGCAAATACGTCGACTGACATCTACTCTCCCATGCGTATAACAACCACTGAATTGTGATTCACCAATTTGGTGTGCTCCCTATTAGGAAGTAGTTCGATATTGCAATGAACTTTTGAGATTGATGCCGTGTTTTAATTCGAATTTCGTCAATTGAAAAAACGGCACAGGTCATTCAGCATAGCAGCCTGAGGCAAAATGTGTCACTGATCCAATATCTTTAAAACAGTGACCACAGATTTAAATCTCATAATATCAGTCACATTATCGGTAAAGAAAAACAAATAAAACTTGCTCAGAATCATGATTAAAATACATAAATGATTAAAATCACTCACCAGAAACACCTCTAATAGCGAGGAACGTGCAGTATACTTTTCTGACACCATAAAACAGTTCAAGCATTTTGGGTCCATGATGTGCTGTGGGCGGGGCTTATCCCGCCAGAAATGATCGGAGCTCTTAACTGCGTGTGCGCAGTTAGAAAAAAAATTGAAAAGGCCGACCCCTGTCAGATAGCTCCCTGGCCGCAGAAAGCGAAGGAAGCGGCCCAGGATCAATGGCCCCACAGACATCACTGCCCCCCTGATCCCCCAGCTACCCAGACCGATCATGGCCTCCTGACCCCTTTCCTCACACCAACTACCCACAGAGAGGCAGCGGACCGCGCTGCCCCCACCACCCCCCGCCCCATCAGAGATCCAGCTGGCCTCCCCCCGCCCCCAAACCAGAGAATGATCTGGCCTCAATCCCCGCCCCCCTGAGAATGTTCTGGTCTCACTCCCCTCCCCCCCCAGAGGTACATCTGACATGCCTCCTCCTCCCTCCCCCCTCCTCCCTCTCCCCCAACCAGACAACGATCGGGCCTCCCTCCACCTGCACCCCCCCCAATAGAGAATTATCTCAAACACCTCCCTCCTCCCCCTCTCCCCCCATCACCAATCTGAGTCAGAGAGCTGTTGGAAGCTCTGAATTCGCCTCTTCAGCAGCTGGAAGTCCCGATTCAGACTTTTAGTTTGCATGTCCATTTCGGCGCGATTCCAGATTGGCGAACGTGATGATGAAGGGGGAAATGCTGATAAAGTTGGGCGGGCAGTTCATTAATTCAATTTAATTGCATGCAAATGCATTTAAATCGCCGTTGCGCCTGTTCCGGGCGTGAATCGGATCGCAGCCAATCCCAGGTCTCGCTAAAGTGGCCATCTGCAAGGATCTGGGCGCGGATCGCGTTAATGGCCTCACAACCGGCTTTACCTCGTTTTCGCACCCGAAAATGGGCACGACACAATGGTAAAATCGTGCCCATTATTTACCATGTAAATCAAGCATGTTTTCTTTCCCCCAAGCATTGAACGTCTTATTTCAAGTATAATTTTGACCATATTTTGATCTCCCGGGCTTCTTTGATGCCCTCTACTTTGCAGTGATCATTCAGCAATTCGATTCCTCATGGTACTCTCATTCTTTCCTCTGTATTATACATTATTTTCTGCACACTAGGATGTGGTTAGTTCCTTTAACTTTAGCCTTCAATAACTGAATTCTAAACCTTTGCGTGGCTCGATCAATTCTCGTCGATTCACTCCGGAATTTGATTGGCCTTTGGTTAAATCGTCTGCATAAAGTATCTTATTTGCTTTTGTATTTCGAATAGAAATAGTAGAGCATCTGAAACTAATTCAACAAGACAAACTGCAAACGATATTTGATTTATTACATCACTACAAACAACCATATACTTTAACATCTTGAGATCAACTCAATTAATACAGAAATTGGAACCAGTCAAGTTCATTTAGCTGCTCCAGATGCTCAAAGAACTGTATCAAGTATGTTAGTATCACTTATACAACTCTGCTAACCTGCAGACGGACTCCTATAAGCACAATCCTCCCAAGTAAAACTGACTCATAAATCATTTCAACTTACACAGCCTCTGTTTCATGTGCTGCCCTGCTCGCAATGGAGTCTCCCTCATGTTACGGAAGATTCAACCGGGCCACTGATATCAAATAGTACAACCCACTTGAAAGGTACAACTGCTGAAACTGACATAGATCCTCAAATGTGCCCGTGGGCGGTACTGTGGTACTGAGGCACTGTTGCCTCACAGCGCCAGGGACACGGTTCAATTCCGGCCTCGGGTCAATGTCTGTGTGGAGTTTCCACATTCTCCCCGTATCGGTGTGAGTTTCCCCCAGGTGCTGTGGTTTCCTCCCACAGTCCAAAGATGTGCATGTTAGGTTGATTGGCAATGCAAAATTCACCCTGGTGCCATTGGGATAAGCTGGGTAAACATGTGGGATTACGGAAATAGGGCATGGGTGGGATGGTGGTTGGTGCAGACTCGATCGGTCTAATGGCCTCCTTCTTCACTGTAGGGCTTCTAAATGCATACAATGCAGAAGTTCCAACCATCAAACTGACATAGTCTCTTCAATGTAGACACGATGTGGAGTTGTCGGCGTTGGACGTTGGTAGGCACAGCAAGGAGTCTCACAACACCAGGTTAAATTTCAACAGATTTATTTGGAAGCACGAGCATTCAGAGCGCCTCTCTTTCATCTGTTGATATCAGCATCCCAAAAAATGCAGGCCGTTCATCTAAATAAAACTGATCTTTAATCATTCATCTCCACCGACTCATCTCGCCCATCCAAAGAAAGGAGCATTTCCAACAAATACCGACGTTTCACAAAACATCTCAGTTAATGAATGCGTGCCTTCAAAACGTTAAAGTGCTATAGCGCTTTAGCGCCATAAAGCCCATTATCGTTCCATGAGCTGAAATATGCCTTCTAAAATCAGAGTTCCGGAACCAAAGAGAGCCCCACAAGACACTACAGATCCGATAACACTTTCAGCCTTTCCAACTCATAAGACACCACAAAAATCTACTCTCACTGTTCACTCAATTACTTCATCAGCTAACATGTATATTTTAACTGGGGCAATCAAATGATCTCATTGCATAATCAAATAATCCATGGCCATACTAAGGTGCCAGCTCAGATGATTTCCCACTAATGTTTCCTTTGAATGTTATGCAGTAATAGTGATGCTGGAAAAGAACGTCATAAGGAAACATTTGCCTCACAAGTAACAGCAGTCAACAATATAAGTTGGATTTCAAAGACTGAGATTGTTGCATATTCGGTTGAGGGGTAGTTATATGGAAAATGCGTTTCAGGATAAGAGTCACGCACTTTGAATGGGTAACTTTCTGATTTGTAAAGAGCGGCAGAAGGTGATCCCGTTGATTCAGGCAGTGAGCATAAAACTCAAGGAGGGTTGACTTCTAAAGTTCGCCAGCTGGATTCTAAATTTCCTGGTGCTTCTCTGTACCAGGCCGAAGGCTCTGGACAGCATTAGCAAACTAAGAATGCCACAATACTGCATGGTGTCAATGTAAAAGCAGAGCGACTAAAAACACGTCATGATGGCAATAGATGAAGTTGTCAGATCTGGGAGTTGTTGAAATTGTGTTGTTCCAATCTTGACGGCTCGATTCTTGACACTTCCTGACGGCTGCAGAAGATTATTTTGAAGAGCGCGGTGGGGAAAGTGGCATAACTCATCGTGGAACCGATGGCATCGCTGGAACTCGGAGTTGGTTCAATACGATTAAACGTGGGACATAAAGGTTCAGGTGCTTGTCAAATTACAGGTCATGGTTCAGGATCCTTGTGAAGGGTCTTTAAAATTTCAAAATAAACGCAAACACTGTGTTTTAACAATTTGATCAGCACATTTTCACATTTGTTGCCAAATGCAAACGTTATGTTCCATAGATTAACGCTAAGAACCATAGAATCATCGATTCTCAGTGCAGAATGAGACCATTCGGCCTATCACGTGTGCACTGACAACATCCCCACCCAGGACCTATCCACGTCACCCCACGCATCTGCCCTGGACAGTCAACCTAATCCGTACATCTATGGAATGTGGAAGGAAACAGGAGCACCCAGCAGAATCTCATGCAGACACGGGAGATTGTGCAGAGTCCATGCAGACCGTGACGTGAGGCTGGAATTGAATGGCGATCCCTGGCGCTGTGGAACAGCAGTCCTAAGAACTGTGCAATATCGAAAATTGTTTTCTCAAAGTCACCCTTTAATTATGTACTTGCCTGTGATATGTGTTTTTTATATAATTGAAATGAGGGAGTGTATTTAAACCATGACCTTGCCAGGTTGTAACACGTTTTGTGTTCGAAAATCTACTTTCTTCACACAATATTGCCCTCGTGATGACTTGTGAAATAGTGATACCTCACACACGCACAAACACATTAAAAAATATATTACCGATACGGATAAAACATGCTGATAACAACTGCAACAAGCTTCAAGTTGTGAGACGCAGGCTGATTGTTTGGAAGTCTCGATGTTGCATTGCCTTGAGTTGGGGCTTGGAATGAATCATTGTCTCTGCAGCTTTCACACTAAAAGTGGCACATATTACTTTAGAAGGCTAGCGTTTCATTCCACTTGTACATTCCTTTCGTTAATCGCCTTTTCATCAACATAGCCGAGTCTATAGCTGACTGCAAGAGGTCAAAGCCCCAGGAAAAGCATTCATCCTGTCCGAACACATTTTTGGTTCAGTTTTTAAAAAATCAGTTCCAGGACTTTTTATCAGTGGAAACATTGAAATGGAAGTTCTGTCGAAATCTACAACACGAAATCTAATCTGTCATGCCTCCGCCCATCATGAAAATGGAATGTCTCATTTACATAATCTGCATTTTGATCCTCATGCAACAAATCAAAAATTGACCGCGTTTCAAGCTGTGTCAATTGGCATCACTCTACGTTTGTTAACAACACATTTACGATGTGCATTTAGTTGCCTTTCAGGAGAACAGTGTTCTGAAACTGCTCATCCTTGTTTGAGCGCGTAAACGGCAGGAGATTTTCATTCGGCCAGCAGCTCACGAGTTGTCCTGTTTTCGATTTGGATTGCGTTAATTTTTTTTCAGATCCCTGTGTGTTGTTGGTGGCCTTGAACTTCCTTTTGAAATTTGCAATTGCGGTTTTGAATAATTGATGACTGTTTCTCCAGTTTGGATTCTGTGGAATGGGTTGAGCTTCAGTCCATTGCACATTTTAACGGACACCAATGCTGACAGCTGGGTTGCTAACTTCTGCTGCCTCCGATGTGGCTGTTTAACAGAATGGGGGATTCAACATACAGTCCACGTGCTTGCTTGTGATCTTTCCCTGTACCCACTTCAGAATGCAAAGCCGTCTCCTCCGAGCCAAATCGCTAGTATGTGTTCAAAAATTATCTTTTCCTTTTCTTTCCATGTTAACTTGGCTGAGCCTCTTCAATGAAGCGGGACATAGAAAGCATTGAAACCCTGCAGTGCAGAAGGAGGCCACACGGCCCATGGAGTCTGCAGCAACCACAATCCCACCCAGGCCCTATCCCCACATATTTACCCGCTAATCCCTCTAACCTACGCATCTCAGGACTCTAAGGGGCAATTTTCTTTAACCTGGCCAATCAACCTAACCTGCACATCTTTGGACTGTGGGAGGAAACCGGAGCACCCGGAGGAAACCCACGCAGACACGAGGAGAATGTGCAAACTCCACACAGACAATGGCCCAAGCCGGGAATCGAACCCAGTGCCCTGGAGCTGTGAAGCAGCAGTGCTAACCACTGTGCTACCGTGCCGCTCACCATCGCCATAACCATCCATGTTTCTTCATCTGCTTTGGAACTTCCTTGGTCCCAGTTTAAGCATGGAAATACATCATCTGTCAATCAGATTGTTACATTCGTACACACACACGTGCGCGCACGCACACACACACACACACACATTCATATATATGTATATAGGGCAAGAATATGGTTGACAGCTAATTCATTTCCATGTTCAAACAATGATGAGACAGAGTACAGGAATTAGACAGAGAATCTGGTGAACTGGTTCTGCAACAATAATCTCTCCCTTAATGTCAACAAAACAAAGGCGATTGTCATCGACTTCAGCGAGCGTAAAGCAGAATATGTCCCTGTCTACATCAACGGAGACGAAGTGGAAAGGGTCGAGTGCTTCAGGTTTTTAGGTTTACAGATCACCAACAATCTGTCCTGGTCCTCACATGCCGGCACTATAGTTAAGAAAGCCAACCAACGTCTCTACTTTCTCAGAAGGCTAAGGAAATGTGGCGTGTCAGCTACAACTCTCACCAACCTTTACAGATGCACCATAGAAGGCATTCTGCTGGGTGCATCACAGCTTGGTATGGCTCCTGCTCTGCCCAAGACCACAAGGAACTACAAAAGGTCATGAATGTAGCCCAATCCATCACGCGAACCAGCCTCCCATCCATTGACTCTATCTACACTTCCCGCTGTCCCGGCAAAGCAGCCAGCATAAGTAAGAACTCCATGCACCCCGGACATTCTCTCTTCCACCTTATTCCATCGGGAAAAGTATACAAAAGACTGAGGTCCCGTACCAACAAACTCATGAACAACGTCTTCCCCGCAGCTGCCAGACTTCTGAATGAACATGCCTTGTATTCAGTTGATCTTCCTCAACACCCAAGCTATGGCTGTAACAGTATATTCTTTCTCATTTCCTTCTCTATGAACGGCATGTTTTGTCTGTCTCGTGCGCAAGAAACAACACTTTTCACGGTCTGTCCATTCCGATAAAATTCCGTACAGCTGCGATGCATCAATGATTGTAAGTGCACGACGAAAGTCATCGGGCCAATTTCTTTCGCACACCAGAGCAGAGGAATGCATGGGCTAGTATTGTTCACTTGAGGGCCGGTTTCTTAAGACCCAGGACGCTGAGTTTTCGGGAGGCCTTTGAGGGGCGGGGGAAACAAAGCAACAACCATGATTTTGATTCAGCTACGATAATCGGAAAACCTCCCTTACTGACCCATCTTTTCCATTGGGAGGGGTCCCAAACGTCTTTCTTTATAGTGTCAGCTCCTCTACTTACATATTTATTGAAAAGTGGAAAATCAGCCTTCACGCTCGAAGTATCCAAGCCACCAAACAAGCAGACACTCATCGATACTTACCACATTTATCCAAGCACACACTCAGTGAGCTACAAGCTACTTGGAGCACAGATGCAAGCCACTATTGCCATTAGGTCTGCGAAGAAGCACTGTCAGATTCGCAACAAATTTGCTGAGAAATGGTTTCTGTCAGAGCGAGGGGCAGGCGCCTGTTTGCAGCCAACTAAAACATTAAAACGCTCTCTATCTGCTCTGACCAGTGGGGAGGCATTACGCAACACATATTGAGATGTTGGGTTGGGATACTTGGCCATGCCAAAAGCGCTGCAATTTTTAAGTTTGATTACTCTTAATCAGAACTCGCAGCATAAGGCAATGTAACATTTTCTAAAGACAGACAGGAAACCGAATGGAGGTGAACAGGGTGATCAGCATTTCACCATCTCAGGTCAATTATTTTGCTATTTAATCTCGTCTATTTTCTTGCATGGCATACATCATCTGGATTTTTTTTCAGTTAATTAACGCGATGAAGTAGAATATAATTATTCTAATGCAGCACAGTATGCAACATTGGGTATGTAAACCTCAATAAGTACTGAGTCAAACTTGTTATTGGTGGCTTTCTCTTCAGCCGATGTATTACAAAACTGAACCTCAATACAGGAACTCGTGAAATTCAATGTACTGATTGTAAGACGTGACTTTATTGACCAATCCACCGAATGGGAGAGTGATCTGAAGAAGCCCAGCACTCCATCTGGAGAATACGGGTCGCCCAATATCTCTCTGAAATACAACGCAAGGGCAATTTGAAATTTTCAAAAACAATTTTCCCACCCTTCTGGTGGGCCTAATCCAGGCAACATTAATACAAATCAGTCAGTAATAATCCCTGTCACCAACTACAGTCCAAAACAACATGCTGTCCTCATGGGATCTTAAGGGCCCTGATTTCGGATGCTCCCTCCCTTGTTTGCCCAACAACCGAGGACCGTAGGTACTGAATGGAAGAATGATCCACACATACTGAAACCCACGTGACACTTGTCCGACCCTCAGACAATCCTTATGTCTGCCTTGCACCTGCGTTATCAGTTTTAAGCTGTATAACTCTATTCATCAAACTGACATTGGGAGCGACTTTGTATCAGGCAACTGCTGAAAAAGTAACTGCATTCAGTGGAACTACTGTCCGACGGAATGCAGGCTCTGTCTTTGCAGAATGTGTGCATTCTCCCCGTGTCTGCGTTGGTTTCCTCCTTCTGCTCCGGTTTCCTCACACATTCAAAAGATGTGCGGGGTAATTTGATTGATCATGCTTAATTACCTCTTAGTGCCCCGGGATGTCTAGATTAGAGGGATCAACGGGGTTGTGGAATAGGGCCTGAGATGGGATTGCTGTTGTTGCAGATTCCATGCGCCGAATGGTCTCCTTCTGCACAGCAGTGCTTCTATTAAAGTCTATGTCTTCGACCTCATCACGTCAATCCCTGCTGTGTCTTGCCATTAACTGAAGTTTTAGAAAATGTATTCTAATAGCAAACTGCATCCATTTCATAAATTTAAAGTACAGGTTTTAAATGTGAAATTCTTGCTCTTCAGTCCGAGCTGTCTATTGGAGTGACAGCTTCTTGTCAGCGCTCTTTATGGTCTAAGATAATTCACTCTAAGTCAGTATTGTGTTAGTGTTCTTAAACCCATGATTATTTGTTTTATCAGCCTGATCTAGCACCCTACTTCAAAACTGTTACCTTTCATATGTAAAACCTCACGAGGTATTTTGCTTCTCGACAGCTAACATCGCAACAATTGTAATCCTCGCTCAGCAAAAATGCGGTCTCTACAGATGTGTCACCAGCTACCTGGCGGCCATGGCAGTGGCGGTTCTCCTAGTCATTGTCTTCGACTTGATAATGAGGCAAATTCCAATTATTTACTATGACAAATTCCTCTTCCTGATGGTCATCAGTGTGTGCAATATTAATGCTGTGCTGCTTTATTCAGCCACTGATTATTCTGTTAGTTTCACTGTGGTATTCACCTTTGACCGATTGTAGCAAATTGTGGCCAAAACCTTAAAAAATAAACGTGGCACTTAGAAAACAGTAGCTGTGGTTCTTGCACCGGTGACTATTTCGAGCAGTTGAAAAATATTTTCTGGTATTTTTGTTAGCTGGTCGGTATTTGTTGATGAACCTTCCTTGCTTTTGTGTTGTACATTCATCTTTCGCTGTTGTTCAGCTTGGGTAATGATCAACTTCATTGGCAACATTGTAACGCCTGTGATTCCTCTTGTTCTGATTGTGCTGTTGAACATTTTCACTATCAAACACATTTTGATGAGCAGCGCAGCACGCGGGAGACTGCAGCCGGACATGAATGGGAAGAGTTCCAGAGATCATCAGATGGAGACCCCAAGGAAATCCACCATTTTGCTGTTTGTTATTTCAGCGAATATCGTACTCTTATGGACAATATTTATGGTGTACGCTACATGGAACAGAATGCACTATTTAGGCTGTCACTTTCTGTATTTACCTCAGTACGTACAAGAATTGGGCTTCATGCTACAGTTCCTGAGTTCTGCTCCAACACTTCGAGTTATGTCATGACCCAGACTAAGTTGCGAGAGCAGTTCAAGAATGTTCTGAAATATCCCCTTCTTCCAATTTATGTGTTCTTATATGAGTGTCAAATTATCCAACAACAGAAATAATTCCTGTTTCAGGCTCTCAATCACTTCCTCTATATGCTGTCACTGATACAGGCATGGAACGATTGGCTTGCGCTTCCTGATCAATGAAGAAAATCTGGGCTCTTGCTAATATCTTCGGCGTCATTGAAGTGATACAAACCGTGGGTGGGTCTACTTGATGATACGAGCAGTGATAGGGGAGTTTGTCTCAGACCCTCAGTGTCCCGTGGGGCTGAGACGAACGGGAAGTTCAGCACTTTTACATAAAACATGCTTGTCCATAAAGGAACTGTGAGAACAACAACATTTAGCGTTTCTCTACTGAACAACGGCCACTGCCCTTTTGTTTATTATCTCTACCCAGAGATGGATTTGAATGCCTTTCGTGCTAGATCCGATGGAGCTGTTCACAGGGAAAATCGTTTACATTCAAGCACGAACCATCCCGCTTGTTTTGGTATTCGGCAGGGACAGACGCTGGCGACACAGTTGGTCTTGTGTCCCACATCAGCTAAATCCAAACGCCACCCAACCCCTTTCCTGATTAGCATTCCCCTGTTTATTTTTGTGTAATGTTTCCAATGTGAATAATGTTTCCCTACTGCCCCTGCATAACATGTGTGAGGCGTGATGTGATATTTTCTGATTCCTGTGCACCATGCATGGAAGGCTGAGTGGCCTCAGGTTGTAGTGCAAAATACTCAGCATCCAAACAGCCTGATGCTGTTCCTATGTCAAACAACTGAAGGGCGACTATGGTAGCAGAATCTGGCCTGTGCTTGAAGTGCATCCTGCTGATCCCGTTGAACTTTCTCGATGGCTCTATTGGCCCACATCAGATCTTTCTAACTATTTGGGTGATATGAAATGACTCCTCGATGTTCCCTGTTGCAATCTAGCACTTCCTGATGTTCTTCCCCAGCAATGCTACAGACTGTATAGCAGGTAGAAGACTAAGTCATTCTTATAGTACATAATTGATTTGGAAATGCTGGGTAAAGTGTACAGTCTTCATTGTGCTGATGTACGAGCATCACAGACATCATTTTTTTGCAGCACCATTCATCAACGTACGATCAGGAAAATGGAGAATGAGCTGGGTATTGTAAAATAAGAATTACTACCATCCAGACTGATGCAATCAAGACTTCTGTCTCTGCAGATTAGAACACCACTCACAATAACAGGAGGAAGATAATCAACAGTCTGATTCGTCTGACATCAGATGCAGAGATGATGCTGAAATTTGTTTTGCAGGAGCGATAACTGAACACTTAGAATTAAATTTGGGCTTAGTAAACATGCATTTGTTCATGTTTCTCATACCAATTGGATATATTGGATGATGTAACTGGCACAACAGTAAACTGTATCAAATGAATGTGAAATCTTTCAGATTATCAGTTGGATGTCCATACCAGTCCACACAAGTCATCAATGAACCAAATTCGAGCACATGGGATTGGGTTGATACATTGGCATAGATTGAGGACGATGCAGCTCTTTAAAAATGGTAAAATAAGAAACGCCTCATTCTGACATTGCTCAACCCTAATGTGTGGCTTAAAGGGATGAGTGCTTGAGTCACCGTGATACATAGAATACTTATAGTGCAGAAGGAGGCCATTCGCCCGTCGATTCTGCATCAACAACGATCCGACCCATCCCAATGTCCCCAAGTATTTACCCTGCTAGTCCCCCTGAAAGTAAAGGACAATTTAGCATGGCCAATCAACTTTACCCGCATATCTTTGGACTGTGGGAGCAAACCGGAGCCCCTGGTGGAAATCCACACAGACAGGTGAAAAATGTGCAAACTGAACACACATTGACCTGAGGCCAAGAATGAAGCTGGATCCCTGGCCGCATTAATCCACAGTGCTAACTATTGTGTCATATATCACCAGTTTAAAAAAAAAGATTGTTGATGGGTGGGGATGAATTGTAATATTGCGAAGTTGACTGGTGACCCAAAACTACCGAGGAATGTGAGTTCAGAGGAGAACAGACTTCAAAAGATTTTAGGCAGGATTAGCGTATTGTTTAGGTATGATAGATGGAGCAAGAAAAGTGAAATTGTACAATCTGGGAGAAAACCGCATGGATGCAGATTAAGTATTAAAATGTAGGAGATAGTAAGTGGTGATAGTGGTGCACAGACTTGGGTATCCTTGTATGAAGTTTCTGAATGCAACATGCAGGTGCAGTATGCAATCAGGAAACGAAGAGATGTTTCAACGAAGAGGAGTTGAGCAGTGAAGCAAATTGACCTTGTACTACTGAGTATTTGTTTTTGTTCCACTACCCATTGAAGGATATTAGACCAGTAGAGTGACTGCAATGAATGTTCACCAGACTGCTCGTGGGGATGGTGGGTTTGTCCTGTGCAGAGAGATTGATAAGCTGTTGGAGTTGTGGGGGTATAAATCATGTTGAGATTTTTGGATGGAGGTTGAGCCGTCAGTTGTTGGATGTTGGTGAGGTTGAAGTAAGATGGGGAACCGGCTCAGTGTTGCTCTCCAGTCGTGTAGAGTGTGGGGAGTGTTGGGGGAGCTTGACGCAACCTTCTCGGCTCAGTAGTCTGTTGCTTCTTCTGTGGGTGCAGGGAAGAGCCAGGATTGGTAGTTGAGCCGCGCTGCTGAGGTGAATGGCTGGGGCCGGCAGAGCTGCTGGTTCCGGGGTGGGTTGGAAAAAGTCCAAGGGGCCTAGATTAAGGGAAAATACCTCGTTGGTTGATTAGATGGGGGTGGAGTGTAAGAGACCCAGGGAGGGGGCAAGGGAAGTGTTCTGAAGTAATGAGCTCTGCCCGATATATTTTACCTTATCACTAATTTTCTCCATTCCAGGCTACGTGGTATTTACATCTCTCTGTTGGTATAATCGCAACTTCCCTGCCTTGTGGGGAACTGACCTTTACAAAGTTTTAATACTTAGTCCTCACAGATTAGCTTTGAATAAGCGGTTGGTAACTGCTGATGGACTTTAAGTTAGCTTGTCACGTTTCTGAGGAAGCAGCATTTTAACATAATGTGTCAGCGTAAGAGAGAGGAGGAAAGGTTAAACAATTTTCAGGATCCCAGAGGTCAAATAGGCAGATTAGGCAGAGTGAGTGCGTTCTCACTGTATGTGGTATTGGCAGCTTCTTCTCTCTCATCAAAGAGAAAAACATCTCCTCCCTGGATCTACCAACATCTGCCCTGATCCTTCTTCAGATGAAGGAGGCTGTATTCTGGTGAGAATTGCTCACAAATTTCCAGGCACCTGGTCATAAGCGTTCACCCATATCTTCCAGTCAGTATCAATAGAGCAAATATTGTCACTGCTTGTGAAGATGTCTGCAATGCCGACACAACCTTTGTTCGTTTGCTCAGCCAACATCAGTGATCCTTGCCGAAGCACTGCACTGTGGACGCAGACATCTACAGGGAAGAAAGAAGCAAATTTGAGGATCAGCCACGTTTTCTGGATTTATTTTGACATTATTTAAAGATCTAAGGCTTTTCGCGTTTCAATGTCTGGGCTACAAGGGAGTGATTCTGTGAGTGGGTGGTTGAAAAGGTGAGATTTGTGAAGGAGGTGAGTAGGAGAGATGGGGGAGTATGTCGCTAATCTGGTCATGTTGCTGGAGGGGAAATGAGAGAAGTGGCGCGGGCTTATGTTGTTGTCCGGTAGGGTGGGCAGTAGTCAGATCTTCGGCGAGTGAGCGAGAGTCATAGGGCCATAGAGTCATAGAAGTTAACAGCATGGAAACTGGTCCTTCAGCCCAACTTGTCCTTGTCAACTTTTTTTAAAAACCCAAAGCTAATCCCAATTGCCCACATTTGGCCCATATCCCTCTATACCCATCTTACCCATGTAACTATCTAAATGCTTTTTAAAAGACAAAATTGTATACACCTCTCCTACTACCTCTGGCAACCTGTTTTAGACACTCACCACCCTCTGTGTAAAGCAATTGCTCCTCTGGACACATTTGTATTTCTCCCCTCTCACCGTAAACCTATGCCCTCTAGTTTTAGATTCCCCTACTTTTGGGAAACGATGTTTACTATCTAGCTGAGCTGTGCCCATCATTATTTTATGGACCTCTATAAGATGGCACCACAGCATCCTACGCTGCAGAGAAAAAAAGTCCCAGACTATTCAGCCGCTCCTTAGAACCCAAACCATCAAGTCCCAGTAGCATCTCAGTAAATGACCAAGTAAATGACCAACGAACCTGGACAGGTGTCAGATCTCTCAGTGGGAGAGCATCTTGGGGATAGCGATCATAACTATCTCCTTTCGGCTTGCATTGGAAAAAGAGAGGATCAGGAGAGCTAGGAATGTATTTATATGGAGTAAGGGGAAATATGAAGATATTAGACAGCAAATTAGAGGAGTAAATTGGAAGGAGGTATTCTCGGGGAAATGTACTGAAGAGTGGTGGCAGTTTTTCAAGGAAATTCTCTCTAGAATTCTACAGGACAACGTTCCGAACATACAGAGAGGTGTTGGTTGGTTAAAGGAACCGTGGTGCACGAAAGTTGTGCGGGACCTCGTCGAGAAGAAAAGGAAAGCGTACAAAAGGCTCAGAGAGCTTGGCAAAGGTAGGGATTTAGAAGAGTAGACGGCTTGTAGGAAGGGGACTAAAGAAGGAAATTAGGAGAGCCAGAAGGGGTCACGAGATGGCCCTGGCAGGTAGGATTAAGGAGAACCCTAAGGCGTTCTGTAAATATGTGAAGAGTGAAATGATGAGACGTGACGGAATCGGGCCTATATAGGTTGAAGGCGGGAAAGTCTGTACGGAACCAATAGAAATGGCAGAGGTGCTCACTGAGTATTTTGCCTCGGTTTTCACAGAGGAGAAGGACCTGGGTGGATGTACTGTGGGCTTGCGGTGGACTGAAAGGATTGAGTATGTGGACTTTAAGAAAGAGGTTGTGCTGGAATCTTTGAATGGCATCAAGATAGATAAGTTGCCGGTTCCGGATGGGATGTACCTCAGGTTACTGTAGGAGGCGAGGGAAGAGATTGCAGAGCCTCTGGCGATGATCTTTGCGTCGTCGATGGAGACGGGAGAGGAGCCGGAGGATTGGAGGATTGCGGATGTTGTTCCTATTTTTAAGAAGGGGAATAGGGCGAGCCCAGGTAATTACTGACCGGTAAGTCTAACCTCAGTGGTTGGTAAACTGATGGAGAAGATCCTGAGGGTCAGGATATATGAGCATTTAGAGAGGTTTAGTATTCTCAAGAATACTCAGAATGGCTTTGTCAACGGCAGATTGTGCCTTACGAGCCTGGTGGAGTTCTTCGAAAATGTGACTCAACATATTGACGAAGGGAAGGCAGTAGATGTGGTTTATATGGATTTGAGCAAGGCGTTCGATAAGGTCCCCCATGGAAGGCTTCTCGAAAAAGTGAGAGGGCATGGGATCCAAAGGGCTGCTTCCCGGTGGATCCAGAACTGGCTTGCCCAAAGGAGGCAGAGAGTGCGTACAGATGGGTATTTTTCTAAATGGAGGTCGGTCACCAGTGGTGTGCCCCCGGATCTGTTCTGGGACCCTTGCTGTTTGTCATGTTCACAAATGACCTGGATGAGGAAGCGGAGGGATGGGTTGGTAGGGTTGCCGACGACACGAAGTTTGGTGAGGTTGTGGATCGTCTGGAGGGATGTCAGAAGTTACAGAGGGACATAGATAGGATGCAAGACTGGGCGGAGAAGTGGCAGATGGACTTCAACCCAGATAAATGCGTCGCGGTCCATTTTGGCAGGTCAAATGGGATGAAGGAGTACAATATAAAGGGAAAGACTCTTAGTACTGTAGAGGATCAGAAGGACCTTGGGGTCCGGGTCCATAGGACTCTGGAATCGGCCCCACAGGTGGAGGAAGTGGTTAAGAAGGCGTATGGTGTGCTGGCCTTTATCAATCGAGGGATTGAGTTTCGGAGTCCGGGGAGAATGATGCAGCTAAATAAGACCCACGTCAGACCCCACTTGGAGTACTGTGCTCATTTCTGGTCGCCTCACTATAGGAAGGATGTGGAAAAGATTGAAAGGGTGCAGAGGAGATTTACAAGGATGCTGCCTGGATTGAGCGGCATGCCTTCTGAGGATAGGCTGAGGGAGCTCGGTCTTTTCTCCTTGGAGAGACAAAGGATGAGAGGAGACCTAATAGAGGTGTATAAGATGTTGGGAGGCATGGATAGGGTGGACTCTCAGAGGCTTTTTCCCAGGGTGGAAATGTCTGATGCGAGAGGACTCAGGTTTAGGGTGCTGGGGGGTAGGTACAGGGGAGATGTTCGGGGTAAGCTTTTCATCCAGAGGGTCGTGGGCGAGTGGAATCGGCTGCCGTCAGTGGTGGTGGAGGCAAGCTCAACAGGATATTTTTAGAGACTCCTGGATGAGTGCATGGAGCGTAATAGAATAGGTAGGTCGAGAAGGTAGGGATGTGTTCGGCACAACGTGTGGCCAACGAGCATGTTTGTGCTGTAGTTTTTATATGTTCTATGTTCTAAATCTTTTTGGAACTCTATCTTGTTGAACAATATCCTTAGCTAGGGTGGGTATAAAGTTCAGGCTACCTGTTGCTGTGTTGCTGAGGATGTGGTGGCTTTCCTTCATAGCTACTGCAACGGTGCAGAGCGGTTAGTCGTGTTGGATAAGGCGCGTAATCGGTTCTTATCAGGAAGGCAGTCGAACGTCCCTCTCAGTGGGTCAGGTGGGGGAAGCATTCAGGCGGGAAATGTGCACTGGTCTTCTCGGGTGTTAATCGGGCAGTCAAATGAAGCCACCTCTGAACACATTGAAGATACAGACGAATATGACTGGGTACATATTCGGTTTGGGTTGGTCGTCGAGTCAATTCTAACAGTAGAAGGAACTGATGTAATCAGCTTTAATCTTCTTAGTGTCACGATACACCATGTGTTTTGACCAAGTACTTTTCCAGGAGGTTTCTCGCAGGCCCCAGACGTTACAGCACCGA